>NW_017671780.1:0-21825 GCF_001879085.1 Nicotiana attenuata
CCTCGTTAAAAAGCTCTCCGCAGAAAACCCAATTGGGACAAAACCCGGTCTGAGGAAAAAGAAGTGCAACGCCGTTGCTTTAAAACCTAAAGACCTCGTGTTGAAGGATCCATGCCGTTACTCGATACGAAAGACTGCATGGTTAGTTTAGAAAATAAAACAAAAGTGGGAGGGTCGTACCTTAGGCAGATAGTATCATTTTAGGAGTGATACGGTTCCAATTGTTCGGTATTGTTCGTCTTCATTGTGCCAAGTCTTGTAGGATCCTTTACCGATGATGATCGAGACCTGATTATGGTCCCTCCCAGTTGACCCAGTTTTCCGTTCATGTTAGATTCGAGTGTTTGAGGGTGGACTTTCTTAGCACCAAGGTCCCCAAATTTAAAATCTCGAAGATTGTCTCTTCGATTGTAGTACGGCTTTTGATTCGTTGTTTGTTTGTGGGGCCAATCGAACAGGGCGGCTCTCGTCTTTCGTCCGAACAATTTCACGTCTCGGTAGTCATGGCCTCGTGATTCAATTATTCTGTGCAATATGCGGAACCTGAGGTAATATTCCCCGGACCGTCGACGCGATATAAGGCGGTAGCTGAGGATCCAGTGCGGTTAATTGCCACATAAACATAAGAGAGAAGGCGTGATTGGCCAGGCCGTACTCGACTATAATGTCTGTGCGGGTAATGCGCCAACACACACGCTCGGTTCAGTATCCTCTACTTCGTCGGTCAACTTTATAGATGGTAGACTGTTCTATGTATAAGGATTTGCTATTGGTGTGTCGAGAACAATGGTTGGTCCGTTCCCATTGGGATGTAAGTCATATTAAAAGATCACATTTATGCTTGATGACTCCTCGGACGATAATATACACTTTTGGGATGAATTGCCTGTCCATTTATCTACGAGAGCCACATGGCAGGAGACAAGTGATGATCATAATCGCATCAAATTCGAAGTCGTATTGGATTTTTCTCGATAAAGTCTCGAAGTGACTGGGCTTATGCCCATTGAAAAGTCGCATACGGCTCAATGACGTGAAGAGAATAAAACTGCAGCTTAGATACTGCGATCGCGAGCCTAACAAGGGGAGAGAATGCGCACGAGAGCGTTCAAGTATTACGGAAGAGCTGGCGTAATCTCCGTATGTCCTCACTGTAGGAATACTCTCCAACCTTGCATGACAGCCATGGGGGTTAAGACGTGGATGTTCCACAGCGTGAATATTGCCATCCTTCGACATGGTTCACGAGCTTCACGAGACAGTTTTGATCGCTGTCATATACCCAGTAGGTCAGTCTGCTTGAACCTGATAACTTGTAGACATATTCGGAGCCAGCAATGTGGTTTCCACAAATTTACGTGCAATCGTCCTAGGTCCTTTCAAACATATGCCAATGGTCCAGTCGAACATCCTCCTAAACATTCGTTCCATCCTTCGGACAAAGTGAACTGTCGCGCCATCCCTTTTTTTCCTCGCGGGAATCGGGTCATGACATTTTTAAATTGAGCAACTCATTCCTTTTGGGATAGGGGTTTGCATTTTTCCGAAGAGGTCGCACACCTAATGATTTAAGGTGCGTTATGGGCACCTATAAGGTTCATTCTATAAACTACGTTGATAACCAGAGACAGGGTAACGGTGCTTGAAAATTATCCTAAGGGAAGGTGTTAGGCACCCCTCAGGATCCACTAAGTGTGGTCCTGGCCAGACAGTTTGTGTAAATCTGTATAATTAATAAATAAAAAGTATGGCTCAAATAGTAGGGGAATTTAAAGTTTAAATGCACAGATGTTTGAAAAAAAAAGAGTTAATGAAAACAAGATTTGTGAAAAGAAGTACAACATCTAAGCGTGTTTGTGAATATAAAGGGTGTCCTAGGTTGTTATAGCCTATAGGATCACATCAGTACAGTGCCCGGTAATCAACTCCCTTAAAAGGGGCTACGCGTGGCATTTAATGCACTGGTCATCATATCCATATCTACTTCTTTTTCGCCCCATGAGGTAATAAACCGAAGGTTTTGGTCTCGACCCTGATTGCAAGATGCTTTACCCCGCCTGTCCTATCAGTCCCAGGAGGAATATTTAGGACTCCTATCCTATAAAAGGGGTGGGGTTCTGGGCAGACCTCAGGTTTAAAGGCAAAAATACTTAGGCGACAAACAAGAACCACATAGGACTGCTTTTAGGGGAGAAAACAACAGAAAACAGATTAGAAGCTCAGATATACCTCACAAGTATGCACACAGACAACACGAACTCATACACAGAATAAGGTCCACATTCAGATCCTAACAAGGTATTTAAGTGATAACAATAGAACCAGGATTTATTACATGAACTCAGAAAAAGAAGTCCGAATCAGGCTTGCCTACCTGGTTTTTACACGTTGATAGTTAAACACTAATTCATAAGAGACGGTTCTGGTTTTATTTTAAAGTTGATTGCTTAAAGGCTTGCTATGCGCGGAAACAGATGACTACATTCTATTATAGTAGTAAAACAAGGCAGTTTTTTAAGCGGACTCTTGAGCCTTAAGGCATGATGACAAATCAATCGCAGTTTTTGAAGAACTTGTTTTAAGAGAAAATAAACCGTTAATTAAACCAATGTTTCGAAACGAACTAAAACGTGGACTGGATTGATTTATTTAACTAAACTAATTGAGATCTTTAAGCAGAATATTCTAGGTAATCCCCTATAAGCAATGACATCTAGTTGTTTAACAATTGATTTCAGAACTTGGCAGACATTGATGACCAATGAAGGAAAATAGTAAACAACTTGTTACAACAGAAAGCTGGATTAAATATATCCTATAGGATGGCCATCTATTTGTGAAACTGATTGTGAAGACCTATAAAACATGATTTCTAATATGGTAAGGCAAGTATACGTAAAACCCTATAGGCATGCGTTTCTAACATGGTTAAGGCAAAGATAGTAAAAAATGTAAAGTCCTATAAGCATGGTTCTACATGAGTAAGGCAAAACATAGTAAAAAATGTAAAGTCCTATATGGCAAGGTTTTCCTACCCGCCTTACCCCACAAACATGTAAATGCCCGCCTTTCACTAATTACCACCAATATTTCGTTACAAATTATATACCAGACCATGTGAATGAATTAAATAAGAAAAAGTAAAAATTACACATAGAGAGCCTAAAACAGGCCCAAGAACCTTCAGCACCGTATTAGGACTTCCTCCCTGAGTTATGTAATTAAACACCTCAAGTGCCAAGATGTTCCATAGTCTTTCTCATATCTGGGTGTGTCGGAGTTCCCTACGGACCTTCCTAGGGATCCCGGGTAGTGCTCTACACCCAAGATTTCATAACCCAAGACAGAGTAAGTGCAGTGGGAAATGCCAGCTTTTATGTGTCCAAGTTCAGAGGGAACTCAAGGGTTCCAAGGCAAGGCTCACACATAGGGCAGAACCTGGTGGCCTAAGAGTATGTGTGTTAGAGTGCTTGATATAGATTAAGAAAGAGTTGAGTTGGAAACAGTTTAGAAAAATGTATTAGTTTAAATAAGTTTTTAGGAAGGCAGTAGAGAGAGTTTGCCGTTAGTAGGAAAGAAAAGAGAACAGGACAATCAGGCAACTCAAAAAACAAAGTCATAGTGCAAACACAAACAGGCGGAAATGAGGCATTGGAACATTATACATGTTTGAAACGTAATAAATGGGGAAACATTTGATGCAACAAATATACAGAACAACTTACTGAATCCATTGATACAAATCAGTCCATGTAACAGACATTTAAAGCATAGGGAAGAGTGCAGCAGGATCATGTTGAAGACAAGGGTTTTGTTGAACAAAGTTTGACACTACATGGTTATACCAGTTAGGGAGGGGTAAGGGAACTAAGTGAACATGCTGGACAAGTATCAAAAAAACTAAGTAAAGTACTGATATGATGATTACACACAAGGAAAGAATTTAGACATGCTTGACAACGTCAACCATAGAAACAAATTGAATAACTAGTACAGTAGCAAGCATGGATGTAATGGCATGGAACACATAAAGTTGAGTTTCAAATTTAAACTAGAGACATACCAGTTGAAGAAGTAAAGTGCAGAAAGTAAAGCAAGTAGAGTTCCACAGTCTAGCCTTGGCTTTCAGCCGGCTAGACAAGCAGTTAGCACAAGTGGCAGAGAAAGAAGAGAGAGTTTGAGTGTGTGTGTGTGTGTATTCTGAACTTTTGTTCGTGTCTTAAGACTGTAGAAGAGAGTCATTTATATAGTAGTTTGAAAACTGGTTAAAATAAGGCAAGAATCAATTCTTCAGTAATTATAGAACTCAGTATAAAAAATTGGTTCTAATCTCCCTTTAATTAAGGGAGTCAGTGCAAATGGTAAAGAGCAGGTGGCAAATAAGGAAAGAAATCATACACGACTGGAGTATAACAAATAAGGAAAGATTTCAAAAATAGTACCGGTATAGAACAAGTAATTAAGGCTAGGTTCAGAAAGTTTTCAAACTAAGGGGACAATCAGTAGCAATGCAGACAAGGCAAGGAAAATTAATTAAGGCAAGCAACTAATCAAATTAAGTGGAAAGGTAGGGGTCGGGGGGTCTAAAGGGAAATGTTCAAATCACACCAAGTAATAAGGAATTCAGAATCAATCAAAGAGAAAATCATGGAAAAGAGTCAGCATGTTTAACATATAAATAAAGACATGGGTAGTCAAGAATTAGCACACGACTCTAGCAAAACATGAAGATAAAACGATACTGAATCAGTGAGAAAGATGCAAGTCTTGATGCGAACAGTCAAGATGAACACAAACACATAGAATTGATGTAAGTCTAGGCTGAGAAACTCAGTAGAAGCATATCAAGGCAAGGCAGTCACAAGAAATCACAAGAACTCAAAAGAAATATGAGAATCAGTAAGTCATGCTAATACAACCAAACGAAGAACCCTAAAAATTAGGGTTTTCGACGTAGGCTAGTTAGGGTCAAGGAAGAACTCAACAAAATCAGTCAAAACACATAGATACACTTAAAACCGGAAAGTATTTCGAAGAAAAGATTTTCAAAAACCCTAGTTTAGGAAGATGACAAACCACTCGAAAATTAGGAGATTTTTCATAAAACAAGTAAAATAAGTTCGATCCTTCTCAGATCTGTACAGATCTAAGAAGTTTAAGAGACGAAATTAGGGTTTTTATCAGAATAACTCGAATAGAGGAAAAAGCTTAAACAAACGTTTGCAGATTAATACAAAAATCAGAAGAAAGAAGCGTTTTCGAAAGGTGTTTAAGAACCCTAGTTCGAAGGTGAGGAGTTATTTTAGAAAAATCGGAAAAACCTTTGAGGAAAACAACAAAAGCTCATAATATACACAGATCTAAGACAGATCTAAAAGAAATTGGAAAATCTTAAGAGTTAGGGTTTCAGAGAACCCAGAGAAGATGAGAAAACCTTAAAGTGTTACCGGTTTTAGCCGGAAAAGCCATAGATCTTACTCAAACAGCCATGGATGGCCGGAAAATGGCGTGAAAGACCATGGATAGGAGTTGAACCGCTCCAGGTTCACCTGAGGACCTCAGGGTAGTGTTAAACCGGCGTGGGGTGAAGCAGAGGCCAGGAGATGATGAGAGGCCATGGTTTCCGGCGAGGGAGGTGACCGGAGAAGGTGGACAGGGTCCATCGGAGAGGAGGAGAGAAGAGAAGGTTCTAGAGAGAACCAGAGATAGAGAGAGGGAGTTAGAGAGGTCGGTTGAGAGAGAAATGAGAGGGGGAAATGAGAGATGGGGGGGGGGGGGTAGTCGTTAGGGTTTAATATGGTAAGGGGGATCTGGACCGTTGATTAGAATTGATCAACGGTCCAGATTGGACCAGGGATTGGGTCGGGTATGGTTTGGGTTTGGGCTTGGGTCAGATGGGTTGTTTAATTGGGTTTGGGGTTGGTTTGATTTAGGTTATAATTTAAATAAGAGTGGCTACTTGTTAAATACCCAACTAAATTAGATAAATAATTAATAAAAATAGCTAATAATTAGATAAAATGAAATTAAAGCTAAATAGGTGAAATTAAGGTAATTAACTAATATGAAAAATGTGAAATGACTGATTATTGAATTAAAATAGCATAAAGTGTACAATTAGGCTATAATTGCAAGATTATTGTAATTATAGCCAAACAATACCGAATTGGCTAATTTGCGAAATAATTAAATCCTAATAGGATTAAAAATGATATATTGAGCTAAGTAATACTTTGAAATTACTTGTAATGCAATTTATGAATAATTATTGGATATAAAATACTGAATAAATTAGAAAATAAATTGATAATAATATGCAAAATTGTGGAAAAATACCAATTATTATAAAAAGTGATTTTGAAGGCATATTTGCAAATTTAAAAATAGTTTGAGGAAAAATTGGGTATCAACAGTGAACGTGCTGCCTTTCTGCGTAGAGCTCTCGACTCCTTTGTATCTGATAGGAGCTTCCTGTTCTTTAGGTATTCCATGTACTTATATCTCTCATCCCATGTCAGACTTGTAGAATTTATGGCCTTCTTCGATTACTGATCTTGAGAGTTGTACGACAGTACCTGGATTAAGTTCGTCACCTTCGACCGATGACCTCAAGTTTGCAAGGGCATCGGCCTCAATGTTCTGTTCTCGAGGTATATGTTGTGACGTCCACTCTTTAAATCGATGTCAAGTTACTGTCACGACCCAAAATCCACCAGTCGTGATGGCACCTAACCCAACCCGCTAGGTAAGCCAACTAAAGCTATCCAGTTTCAATAATCTTATTAAGTCGATTAAACAAAAATAAATTTACTAAATTCTATATACATCCCAAGGACTGGTAGTACAAATCATGAGCTTCTAAGAATAGAGTTTACAAATCGGAAATGAATGAAATACATAGTCTATTTGAAAAGTACATAAATAGAGTTTTATAAGCTAAGGCTACCCCGAACAAAGGAGGCAACTACAACAGGGATGCCGGTACAACTTCAAGTCCCGCAACCATCGAGCACATCAACAATAGCAACCGACATATGCACGCAATGTGCAGAAGTGTAGTATCAGTACAACCGACCCCATGTACTGAGTAAGTAACAGACCTAACCTTAGTTTGAAAGCAGTGACGAGCTAACACAGGATCGGGTCCAATGCCAATATTTTCCACAACAGTTCATAACAACATAAATGCAATTATAAAAGAGATATCTCAAAAGTAAAATACTCAGCTTGTTCATAGTTCCAGAAAATGGTCATTCTTTTCAAATACCTCAGTGAAAGAAAATCCCAAATCTCTTAGCGAAAATGCCAAAAGTACGAGTAAGTTTGAAAACTGTAATTTTCCAAAAATCCTTTTCACAATAAATAAAATATTTCATTTTATTTCCAAATAACAAGTATAAAGTGCCTCTCCATACCCATGTATCAAATTTGTATAATAAGTCATGAATGATGTGATACTATATAGCATGAGGAAAAATGCATCTCTATGAATGTATGTCATGGATGCATGTAAATGCCATGTATTTCAGAGCTGAAACATGTACTCACACTCTCAGAGTACTCAATGTTATTGCCTCGCATCCTCTCTCACGAAGCTCAATACTCAGCACACTAAGTCACTCAGCGGTGTATAATAACTGTTGCGGCGTGCAGCCCTATCCATATATATATATATATATATATATATATATATATATATATATATATATATATATATTAATGGAAATAGATTTAGATGAAACGCAACCGGATGATGATACACCCCCTAGTCCTGTTGCTGAAGTTAACCCAACTAATCCAAATGATGCCCGATTGGCCCCCCTGTTACTACCCCTACTTTTTCTAGACAACCTTCTAAACGGACCGAAATATCTCTTGTTTGGCCATTTTTTTATTCAAATAAGAGAAAANTGGCAAAGAGTTAGCTTTTAACTATGTTGATCGGGGGGGGGGGAGTTTGAAGAGACACATAATGATACACCCTCAAGATAAAGCTAAATATTTTCAAATGAAAGTGTGACGACCCCGGCCGGTCGTCTTAAGAATTTGCGCCCCGATCCCTTATTAACCACTTCCCCTAAGCTCATTTCTGCTATTTTGCCGGGACGTTCGGTATTGAGTTTCGGAGAGTTTTGGGACACTTAGTCCCTAAATGAGAGCTTAAGTGTGGAAAAGTGGTTCGTAGTCGGAACAGTGTGAAGACGACCTCGGAATGGAAATCCGATGGTTCCGTTAGCTCCGTTAGGTGATTTCAGGGTTGGGAGCGTGTTCGAAATGTATTTTGGAAGTCCGTAGCTCATTTAGGCTTGAAATGCCGAAGTTTGAATTTTTGAAGTTTCCGGTCCGATAGTGAGTTTTTGATCCGGGTGTCGGATTGGAATTTCGAGAGTTGCAGTAGCTCCGTCATGTCATTTGGGATGTGTGTGCAAAATTTCAGGTCATTCGGACGTGTTTTGGTTAGGTTTTTGATCGAAAATGTATTTTGATGGAATTTGAAGTTCTTAGGCTCAGATCATTGATTAATTCGAGCTTTCGGCTTTGTTTTAGGTGGTTTAAGGATTGGTACAAGTTTGAATGATGATATGGGATATGTTCGTAGGTTTGGTTGAGGTCCCGGGGGCCTCGGGTGTGTTTCGGATGCTCAACAGAGCATTTTGGAGTTGAAAATGTTGCAGAAAATCCTTCAGCTGTGCAGGTCCCAAATTCTTCTTCAGTTTGCGGTACCTTCCTCGCATTCGCGTAGCTTTGGTCTTCTTCCTCTTCGTGTTCGCATTATTGCATCACGTTCGCATAGTGTAATTTGGAGCTAAAGACTGTGCCTAATCTTTCCTCTTTGCGTTCGCGTATGCCTCTTCGCGTTCGCGTACCTTTGCAAAGCCACCCTTCGCGTTCGCGTACAGTGCCACGCGTTCGCGAAGGGCAATTCTGGGCCATCGTATTCTCTCTTCCGCATTCGCATGCCTGCTTCCGCGTTCGCGAAGCATAAATTGAGAAGCCTTCATTTTTCTTCTTCGCGAACGCGAGACATACTCCGCGTTCGCGATTCATTAAAAGCCTGAACAGTACTTAACATTCAAAAACGAGGGTTTTGCCATTTTTAACAAAACTCAAGCTAGGGAGCTCGGATTTGAGGGGGATTTTAAGGTTTTTTCAGAGGCATTGATTGGGTAACGATTCTAAACACCTTTTTGCTCATAACCCACTAATCTAATCATGAATTTCCCTTTTAATATCGGAATTTTGATGAAAAATTTATAAAACTTCATAGACTGAATTTTCGAGTTTTGAGCGGGTGTTTGACCTCCAATTTGGGAGATTTTTATATGGTTAGACTCGTGAGAGTGCGAGGGTTCTGAAAATGTAAAAATTATTCGATTCCGAGGCATTGGCATGAAGGGCATTTTGGTCATTTTACCTAATTTCGCACCTTAACTTTGAATTAATTAGTAGAATGAGTTGCTTGCGATGTTATTTATAATGTGTAATTGAATTGAATAGATTTAGGCCATTTGGAGTCGGATACTCGTGGGAAAAGTGTGATTTCGAGTCGATTTTGGAGCCGGTTCGAGGTAAGTGGCTTGCCTAACCTTGTGTGGGGGACCTCTCCCCTTAGGATATTGTTACTTGGTATTTTGAGTGCCTTGTACGCGAGGTGACGAGCTGGTACTTGAACCAATTGTTGAAAATCCGGTTTTACTTGAGATATTGCGATTGAGTTTCCTTCATATTTGCTTTATTCTACTTGCAATTATAACATGTGCTAGATTAGGAAAGCACGTTTAGTTGATTTAACTGTCTAATTGCTTAAGTTGCCTTGACTGTACTACGTGAAGCATGCTTGGTCAGTACTACCTGTTGTTTGTCTTTTGTACTCCATTTCTGTGTATCTTCTGGTTGTGATTGTAGATTTATATTGGGACTACAGATGTCGATTCCCGGTAGATCCCCCTACACTTTTACTTTGGGACTGCGGGTTAGATTCCCGATAGATCCCCTGTACTTTTACTTTGGGACTGCGGGTTAGATTCCCGATAGATCCCCATGCACTTTGATAACTGGACTACGGGACGGTATCCCGGTATATCCTACGGATTTACATACATGATGGGCTACGGACCGGTATCCCGGGAGACCCACTGGACCGTTGAGAAAGGGACTACAGGACGGTATCCTGGGAGATCCTCTTGTTATCATTGGTATTGAGCTGTACATATTTCCGTGTCTACTCTGTTTCCTCGTTTAGATGTTATTGCTTTACTTGACCTGTCTTATCTCACTGTTGTATTCTTTATTACTGTCAGATTTTCATACTGTTAATTTATTATTATATTTTATCTCAGTAGGGCCCTGACCTTCCTCGTCACTACCCAACCGAGGTTAGGCTTGGCACTTACTGAGTACCGCTGTGGTGTACTCATGCCCTTCCTGCGCATGTTTTTCATGTGCTGATCATCCAGGTACCTCTACTCAGACACATTATCCTTGAGGCGAGGAGATACATGGAGACTTCGAGGTATATCTGCCGCGTCCGCAGACCAGGAGTCTCCATTCTGTTCCAGCTTTAGTATTTAGTTTATTTCTTTTCTCTCAGTTGTTTAGATATTCTGGAGTTAGAGCAGCGTACTATGTTTCTAATAGCCTGTGGTTCCCGTGAGTTTCCGGGTTTTGGGTTGAGATTTTGACTTCCGCACTTATTATGAGTTGTATATGCCGAATGGCAGTTACATACATATTTCTTTCAGTTATTCTGTCTAAATTAGTTGTTTTTCTTAGATTGTGTTAATTTGTTCCGCACTGTTAGGCTTACCTAGTTGTAGGAACTAGGTGCCATCACGACATGTTCATGGAGGGTGAACTGGGGTCGTGACAAGTTGGTATCAGAGCTTTAGGTTTATAGGAGTCACGGAACACATGCCGGTTTATTAGAGTCTCGTTGATTGGTACGGAGACGTCTGTACTTATCTACGAGGGGCTATGTAACTGTTTCGGAAAAATCTTCATTTCATTTGAATTCCTTGTCGTGCGATATTTTTGGACATCAAATTTAAACTTTTGTCTTCTATTCTCTCACAGATGGTGAGGACACGTGCTACTCGAGATGATCAGGCACCCGCGCCCTCTACTGCAGCCGTCAGAGGCCGGGGCCGGGGCCGGGGTAGAGGTCGAGGACGCGCACGTGGTGCAGCCAGAACACCTGCGCGAGCTGCCGCCGAGGTACCACCAGCAGATCCAGTCGGAGCCCAGGCACCTGGCACGCCTACTACTGCCACCACAACTCCAACGCTCCAGGAGACTTTGGCTCAGTTCATGAGCATGTACACCATCTTGGCTCAGGCAGGGTTGCTTCCCCTTGCTGCAGCCACATCCCAAGCCGGGGGAGGAGCACAGACTCCCGCCGTCCGCACTCCTGAGCAGCGAGTGCAGGTTGAGCAGGCTCCCGAGATTATTCCGGCACCGCCTGCAGCGGCAGTTCAGCCCGAGGATGGGTCAGCTGCTTCAGAGGACGAGCAGAGGAGACTTGAGAGGTTCAAGAAATATGATCCCCCAGTGTTCAGTGGATTAGCATCAGATGACGTCTTGGGATTTCTAGAGGAGTGTCACCGTATTCTTCGCACTATGGGCATAGTGGAGTCCAGCGGGATTTCTTTCACTGGCTTTCAGCTTCGGGAAGCCGCCTATGATTGGTGGCGCACTTATGAGATAGACATTCCAGTCGAGGCTGCTTCGCTGATTTGGACCCAGTTCTCGGATATGTTTATGAGAGAGTTTGTTCCCCAGAGTCTCAGGGATGCATGGCGCGCAGAGTTTGAGCATTTGCGCCAGGGTGCTATGAACATTTCGGAGTATGCTATCCATTATACCAGGTTAGCCAGGCATGCACCAGCTTTGGTTGCTACAGTTCGGGAGAGAGTTCGCAGGTTCATTGAGGGTCTTATTCCACCCATCAGATCTAGCATGGCTCGAGAGTTGGAGATGGACATTCCTTATCAGCAGGTAGTGAGTATTGCTAGGAGGATTGAGGGTATGCTCGCCAGGGAGCGAGGGGAGAGGGAGGCCAAGAGGTCTCGAGAGTCGGGTCACTACTCAGGTGCCCGTACCCCATCAGTAGGTCGTTATGGTAGAGGTTATGTGGGTCGCCCTGTCCATTCAGCTCTTCCAGCAGCCAACAGTGCTCCAGCTCCACCTACACCTCAGGAGCCTTACTATGCACCTCCAGTTTCTAGCGCGCCTCCTACGCGGGGTGCTTCCAGAGGTCAGTCCAGCAGACCTGGCCCTAGTCAGTCACAGCCACCGCGTCCTCCCAGAGCTTGTTTCAAGTGTGGTGATACATGCCACATGGTTAGGGACTGCCCCAGACTTGATAGGGGTGTATCTTCACAGACTGCTCAGCCACAGCGTGTTCCTCAGAGTTCTCAGGCCATGGTCACAGCTCCAGCTGCTACCCCACCTGCCCAGCCGGCTAGGGGCGGAGGTCGGGGAGATAGAGGTCGCCCTCGAGAGAGGGGCCGGGCCAGATATTATTGTATTCCTGCTCGCACTGAGGTTGTTGCCTCCGACTCCGTCATTACAGGTATTATATTGGTTTGTCACAGAGAGGCATCGGTTCTATTCGATCCGGGCTCTACTTATTCTTATGTGTCTTCTTACTTTGCTCCGCATTTGGGTGTGCCTCGGGATTCTTTGAGTGCCCCCATTTATGTTTCTACTCCTGTGGGAGATTCTCTTGTTATGGACCGCATTTATCGGTCATGTTTGGTTACTATTCGTGGTTTTGAGACCAGAGCAGATTTATTGTTACTCGGTATGGTGGATTTTGACATTATTTTGGGCATGGACTAGTTGTCGCCCCATTTTGCTATTCTTGATTGTCACGCCAAGACCGTGACGCTGGCTATGCCAGGTATTCCGCGTATTAAGTGGAGTGGTACTTTAGATCACACTCCCAGTAGAGTTATCTCTTTTCTTAAAGCTCAGCGCATGGTTGAGAAGGGGTGTGCCGCGTATTTGGCTTATGTGAGAGATGTTAGTGTTGATACCCCTTCTGTTAATTCGGTTCCAGTGGTACGGGATTATCCCGATGTGTTTCCAGTTGATCTTCCGGGCATGCCACCCGATAGAGACATTGATTTTGGCATTAATCTGTTGCCGGGCACTCAGCCCATTTCCATTCCTCCGTATCGTATGGCTCCTCCTGAGTTGAAGGAGTTGAAGGATCAGTTGCAGGAATTGCTTGGTAAGGGTTTCATTCGACCTAGTGTTTCACCGTGGGGTGCTCCTATCTTGTTTATGAAGAAAAAAGGATGGTTCTATGCGTATGTGTATTGATTACCGTCAGTTGAACAAGGTTACAGTGAAGAACCGTTATCCTTTGCCTCGTATTGATGATCTGTTTGACCAGCTTCAGGGCGCACAGGTGTTTTCTAAGATTGACTTGCGCTCAGGTTACCATCAGCTGAAGATTCGGGAGCCAGATATCCCGAAGACTGCCTTTAGGACTCGGTATGGTCATTACGAGTTCCTTGTTATGTCATTTGGGCTGACCAATGCCCCAGCAGCTTTCATGCATTTGATGCACAGTGTGTTCAGACCATATCTTGACTCGTTCGTTATTGTTTTTATCGATGATATTCTGGTGTATTCCCGGAGTCGGGAAGATCATGAGCAGCACCTGAGGACCGTGCTTTAGACCTTGAGGGAGAAGAAGTTATATGCAAAGTTCTCAAAATGTGAGTTTTGGCTGAGTTCTGTGGCATTCTTAGGCCATGTGATTTCGAGTGAGGGTATTCGGGTGGATCCAAGGAAGGTAGAGGCCGTGCAGAGTTGGCCCATGCCGTCCTCAGCTACAAAGATTCGCAGTTTCCTTGGCTTGGCGGGCTACTACCGTCGCTTCGTGGAGGGATTTTCATCGATTGCTGCCCCTATGACTAGATTGACCCAGAAGGGTGCCTCATTTCAGTGGACAGAGGAGTGTGAGGCGAGCTTTCAGAAGCTCAAGACAGCTTTGACTACAGCCCCAATCTTGATGTTGCCTACCGGTTCGGGGTCTTATACTGTCTATTGTGACGCCTCGAGAGTTGGCCTTGGAGCGGTGTTGATGCAGGACGGTAGGGTGATTGCCTACGCGTCCAGACAGTTGAAGATACATGAAAAGAATTACCCTGTCCACGACCTTGAGTTAGCTGCCATTGTTCATGCCTTGAAGATCTGGCGTCATTATTTGTACGGTGTGCCTTATGAGATCTATACTGACCATCGGAGCTTGCAGCACTTACTCAAGCAAAAGGATCTAAATATGCGTCAGAGGAGGTGGTTAGAGTTGCTGAAGGATTATGATATCACTATCCTGTATCACCCGGGCAAGGCTAATGTGGTGGCGGATGCCTTGAGTCACTGGGCGGAGAGTTTGGGGAGTTTGGCATATCTACCAGCTTCAGAGAGGCCTATGGCGATGGATGTTCAGGCCTTAGCCAGCCAGTTTGTGAGATTGGATCTTTCAGAGCCCAGTCGGGTTCTAGCTTGTGTGGTTTCCCGGTCTTCCTTATTTGATCGTATCAGGGAGCAGCAGTATGAAGACCCTCATTTGCTTGTCCTTAAGGACAAGGTTCAGCGTGGAGATGCCAGAGATGTGACCATCGGAGATGACGGGGTATTGAGGATGCAGGGCCGGATTTGTGTGCCCAATGTTGATGGTCTTCGAGAGTTGATTCTAGCAGAGGCCCATAGTTCGCGGTATTCCATCCATCCGGGTGCCGTGAAGATGTATCAGGACTTGAGGCAGCACTATTGGTGGAGGCGGATGAAGAAAGATATAGTTGGTTATGTGTCTAGGTGCCTCAACTGCCAGCAGGTGAAGTATGAGCACCAGCGCCCGGGTGGGTTGCTTCAGCAGATAGAGTTTCTGGAGTGGAAATGGGAGCGCATCACCATGGATTTTGTATCTGGACTCCCACGGACCTTGAAGAAGTTTGATGCCATTTTGGTTATTGTGGATTGGCTGACCAAGTCCGCTCATTTCATTCCTGTGTGTACCACTTATTCATCGGAGTGGTTGGCGGAGATTTATATCCGGGAGATCATCTGTCTGCATGGTATTCCAGTCTCTATTATTTCGGACAGAGGTACTCAGTTCACATCGCGGTTCTGGAGGGTCGTGCAGTAGGAGTTAGGCACTCGGGTGGAGTTGAGCACAGCATTTCACCCCCAGACGGACGGACAATCGAGCGCACTATTCAAATTCTTGAGGATATGCTCCGTGCATGTGTGATTGAATTTCGAGGGTCTTGGGATCATTTCTTTCCATTGGCGGAGTTTGCTTACAACAACAGTTATCAGTCCAGCATTCATATGGCGCTGTATGAGGCCTTATATGGTAGGAGGTGTAGATCTCCGGTGGGTTGGTTTAAGTCGGGTGAGGCCAGGCTATTGGGCACAGAGTTAGTTCAGGATGCATTGGAGAAGGTTAAGATGATTCAGGATAGACTCCGTACAGCCCAGTCCAGACAGAAGAGTTACGCGGACAGGAAGGTTCGTGATGTTTCATATATGGTTGGTGAGCGGGTTCTGCTTCGGGTCTCGCCTATGAAAGGCGTCATGAGGTTTGGGAAGAAAGGAAAGCTGAGTCCGAGGTTTATTGGCCCTTTTGAGATCTTGAGGCGAGTAGGGGAGGTTGCCTATGAGCTTGCCTTACCTCCCAGTTTGGCCGGAGTTCATCCGGTATTTCATGTTTCGATGCTCCGGAGGTATCACGGCGATCCGTCGCACGTGCTGGATTTCAGTTCAGTCCAGTTGGATAAGGATCTATCCTATGTTGAGGAGCCCGTGGCAATATTGGACAGGCAGATCAGAAAGTTGAGGTCAAAGAACATCGCTTCAGTGAAGGTTCAGTGGCAAGGTCAGCCGGCCAAGGAGGCGACTTGGGAGACCGAGCAGGATATGCGCAGCAGCTACCCTCATCTTTTCACTACTTCAGGTATGTTCTCTATGCTCGTTCGAGGACGAACGAATGTTTAAGTGTAGGAGGATGTGACGACCCCGGCCGGTCGTCTTAAGAATTTACGCCCCAATCCCTTATTAATCGCTTCCCCTAAGTTCATTTCTGCTATTTTGGTTTGCCGGGACGTTCGGTGTTGAGTTTTGGAGAGTTTTGGGACACTTAGTCCCTAAATGAGAGCTTAAGTGTGGAAAAGTGGTCCGTAATCAGAACAGTGTGAAGATGACCTCGGAATGGAAATCCGATGGTTTCATTAGCTCCGTTAGGTGATTTCGGGGTTGGGAGCGTGTTCGGAATGTTTTTTGGAAGTCCGTAGCTCATTTAGGCTTGAAATGCCGAAGTTTGAATTTTTGAAGTTTCCGGTCCAATAGTGAGTTCTTGATCCGGGGGTCGGATTGGAATTTCGAGAGTTGCAGTAGCTCCATCATGTCATTTGGGATGTGTGTGCAAAATTTCAGGTCATTCGGACATGTTTTGGTTAGGTTTTTGATCGAAAATGTATTTTGATGGAATTTGAAGTTCTTAGGCTCAGATCATTGATTAATTTGAGTTTCCGGCGTTGTTTTAGGTGGTTTAAGGATTGGTACAAGTTTGAATGATTATTTGGGATATGTTCGTAGGTTTGGTTGAGGTCCCGGGGGCCTCGGGTGTGTTTCGGATGCTCAACGGAGCATTTTGGAGTTGAAAATGTTGCAGAAAATCCTTCAGCTGTGCAGGTCCCAAATTCTTCTTCGCGTTCGTGGTACCTTCCTCGCGTTCGCATAGCTTTGGTCTTCTTCCTCCTCGCGTTCGTATTATTGCCTCGCGTTCGCATAGTGTAATTTGGAGCTAAAGGCTGTGCCTAATCTTTCCTCTTCGCGTTCGCGTAAGCCTCTTCGCGTTTGCGTACCTTTGCAAAGCCACCCTTCGCGTTCGCGTACAGTGCCACGCGTTCGCGAAGGGCAATTCTGGGCCATCGTATTCTCTCTTCCGCGTTCGCATGCCTGCTTTCGCGTTCGCGAAGCATAAATTGAGCAGCCTTCATTTTTCTTCTTCGCGAACGCGAGACATACTCCGCGTTCGCGATTCATTAAAAGCCTGAACAGTATTTAACATTAAAAAACGAGGGTTTTGCCATTTTTAACAAAGCTCAAGCTAGGGTGCTCAGATTTGAGGGGGATTTCGAGGGTTTTTCAGAGGCATTGATTGGGTAATGATTCTAAACACCTTTTTGCTCATAACCCACTAATCTAATCACGAATTTCCCTTTTAATTTCGGAATTTTGATGAAAAATTTATAAAACTTCATAGACCGAATTTTCGAGTTTTGAGCAGGTGTTTGACCTCCGATTTGGGAGATTTTTATATGGTTAGACTCGTGAGAGTGCGGGGATTGTGAAAATGTGAAAATTATTCGATTCCGAGGCATTGGCCTGAAGGGCATTTTGGTCATTTTACCTAATTTCGCACCTTAACGTTGAATTAATTAGTAGAATCAGTTGCTTGCGATGTTATTTACAATGTGTAATTGAAATGAATAGATTTGGGCCATTTGGAGTCGGATACTCGTGGCAAAAGTGTGATTTCGAGTCGATTTTGGAGGCGGTTCGAGGTAAGTGGCTTGCCTAACCTTGTGTGGGGGACCTCTCCCCTTAGGATATTGTTACTTGGTATTTTGAGTGCCTTGTACGCGAGGTGACGAGCGCGTACTTGAGCCAATTGTTGAAAATTCGATTTTACTTGAGATATTGCGATTGAGTTTCCTTCATATTTGCTTTATTCTACTAGCAATTATAACTTGTGCTAGATTAGGAAAGCACGTTTTGTTGATTTAACTGTCTAATTGCTTAAGTTGCCTTGACTGTACTACGTGAAGCATGCTAGGCCAGTACTACCTGTTGTTTGTCTTTTGTACTCCATTTCTGTGTATCTTCTGGTTGTGATTGCGTATTTATATTGGGACTACGGATGTCGATCCCCAGTAGATCCCCCTGCACTTTTACTTTAGGACTGCGGGTTAGATTCCCGATAGATCCCCCTGCACTTTTACTTTGGGACTGCGGGTTAGATTCCCGATAGATCCCCCTGCACTTTGATAACTGGACTACGGGACGGTATCCAAGGAGATCCTACGGATTTACATATATGATGGGCTACGGGACGGTATCCGGGAACCCCACTGGACCGTTGAGAAAGGGACTACAGGACGGTATCCTGGGAGATCCTCTGTTATCATTGGTATTGAGCTGTACATATTTCCGTGTTTACTCCGTTTCCTCTTGTAGATGTTATTGCCTTACTTGACCTGTCTTATCTCACTGCTGTATTCTTTATTACTGTCAGATTTTCATACTGTTAATTTATTATTATATTTTATCTCGGTAGGGCCCTAACCTTCCTCGTCACTACCCAACCGAGGTTAGGCATGGCACTTACTGAGTACCGTTGTGGTGTACTCATGCCCTTCCTGCGCATGTTTTTCATGTGCAGATCATCCAAGTACCTCTACTCAGGCACACTATCCTTGAGGCGAGGAGATACACGGAGACTTCGAGGTATATCTGCCGCGTCCGCAGACCAGGAGTCTCCATTCTGTTCCAGCTTTAGTATTTAGTTTATTTTGTTTTCTCTCAGTTGTTTAGATATTCTGGAGTTAGAGCAGCGTACTATGTTTCTGATAGCCTGTGGTTCCCGTGAGTTTCCGGGTTTTGGGTTGAGATTTTGACTTCCGCACTTATTATGAGTTGTATATGCCGAATGGCAGTTACATCCAGCTATATATATATTTCTTTTAGTTATTCAGTCTAAATTAGTTGTTTTTCTTAGATTGTGTTAATTTGTTCCGCACTGTTAGGCTTACCTAGTTGTAGGAACTAGGTGCCATCACAACATGTTCATGGAGGGTGAATTGGGGTCGTGACAGAAAGCTGCGGCCAGGAGGGGGGGACAAGTCCAACTAGTCAGCCTGACCCTAGTACCGGGTCAAATCAATTTCAACCGGGAATTAACACTGTTACCCGGTGGTATTTTATATTATGACCCAAGAAAAGATAGGGAAGAATTGGCAAAAATGGTTACTGTTATGTGCTTACCCTATAGTTTTCCATCTAACCCCCACTTTGTGCATTATATTAGAAAAGTTTTTAATCATACTTACAAAGCCTCGCACAACCATAAAGAGCGATATTTATAAATATAAACATGAATATGAACAATATTTGCGCTATTTATTTACTCATATTAATTGTCGTGTTGCTATTGCTACTGATATTGGTAGAAGTGGTAATGACTGTGATTATTTTACTGTTACAAGTCATTGGATTGATGAGGACTGGATAATGCAAAAGCGCATTATTGCTTATAGAATAATTAATTCGCGTCACACAGGGCAGTTTATTTCTAGCACGGTTACGGATATTTGTAGATATTTTTGCATTAGTGATAATGGTTTATAATGGTTTAGCACTTGAAGCTGAGGAGTTGTCTACACTTTCGGATGCACAAGCCTCGATTAAAATAAATGCTCTAACTATTTAGAGTGCTTATCAAATTGCAATAGATAATGCTAGACCAGATGTTCCAACTCCTTGTTCTTCTACTTCTCAATCATCTAAAAGAACTGCAAGAGTAAGAGCACTTACTGCTTGGACCGGGTTCAGGGGTTCTCAAGGTTGTAGCACTACTAGTGATTGTTCACAACTAAATGAGCTTGAAGTTTATTTGTCACAGGGACTTGAGCATGATCCAGATGGCTCATTTAATCTTTTGGAATGGTGGAAGAACAAACAAAGAAACTTTTCGATCCTTTCAAGGATGGTCCGAGACTTCAACTCGGTGATTATAGAGCGTCTATAAGGGAGAGTTTGGAAAAAGCAGTACTTTTCAGAGATTGGATCCGTTCGGAACGAAGAAATTTTGGACTTGCAGAATGACAACCAGAGGTAGACGAAGCTTACGATGAAATCCTAGCTGAACTTGCGGAAGATGCAGCTTTGCCCGAAAGCGGTGATGAACAAGCTTCTTTTCCGCCACCTCCAATGGAAATTCCTCCGAACCTTGAAGGATTTATGAAATTTGTAAGATATACCATGTAAAATTAATATTTATCTTGTATTTTGGCACATCTTGATTAGTTTCTTTTTTTCTCAATTGTGGTATTAGCACCTTTTTGTGCTCATTCCATTGGGGGGGGGGGGAGGCTAAGAAAGATTGGGCCGTATTTTGTTAATGTCATAATAATAAAAATTATAACGCATTCCTTTGAATATCTTTTTACAATATTTTGTATTTTAAATTCGATAGGAACTATAGTAAATTTCTAAGCCGATCAACAACAATATCCTTCCAAATATATCGCAATCAGATACGATAACACCTATTCTAGGCCCAATGACCTCATCATATCCAACACGACCATTCTAGTGACATGACACATCTATACAATCTAAAGCCACGACTTGTGCAGTCCGTGCACTAATAAGCAACATTCCAAATGTACTCAGACATGGAAAATGACATCAAACAAGAGAACTGTCCCGCAAGATCAACGGGTATCACCACAACGCAATGCTAAGAACTCATCACACACCGCAGAACCAAAACACACGAACCTAACACAAAGGATCATACCTCTACATAACTCCTTTAAAATGTGTGACCCCCATCCAATCGCTGGTCCATATTATATACCTCGAACCACCCTGCTCAAAATCCATAACCACTCGAAATTCAACATCAAGTACCCAAAATGCATTAACCTAATCGCGGGGACCAAATAGCACCATGCCATCATCCTGAAAGAACATAGCCAACGCACAATCAATCACGCAATACCCGAATACTCATCTTGCTCAAATTTTCGTTATAAGCCCAAATAGAACCGCACCATGTGTGCATATAACCAATGATTCACACTCCTAGTAACATAGAAGGGTAACTCACAGATCATTTCAGAACACGAATAAGCTCAATAACAACTGAATGGCACACCCCTCAATAATAGCAGTTCGGAGTCAACAAGTTCGACCCGGAGCAGGACACACATCCATATTGGGCCTACCAATGAACTCTAAATCAACTCTGGTCACCCACAATAGATAAATAACCCTCCAAAAGTCCACAATGACTGAATCACAGCACATACTCTCCTCTGCCCAACCCTGGATACATTTTCACAATCCACAACTGTCACACCTCCTTTTTTCTTACTACACCCGCAAAGGTACAGTAAAAGGAGTTATTTCCAACTTGAAGTGACAATCGGAACGGGATTTATTATTAATATTCAGAGTCGCCACTTGGGAAATCAATGGTGTCCCAAGTCACCTGTTGAATCCCGATCCGAGGAAATTATGACTCCGTTAACAGTCCGCGAACCAGAACTCCGAGTAAGGAATTCTGTTAACCCGGGAGAAGGTGTTAGGCATTCCCGGGTTCCGTGGTTCTAGCACGGTCGCTCAACTGTCATACTTGGCTCATTTGTTTGATTTTAGTACATGTTTTAATATATGTGCCTTTTAACTCTTGAAACGCGTTTATTGTTATTATTTTTTAAAGAATTGCAACGTCGTGAAAATGTGTCTCGAAACCACGTTGCACCAGTGCACCCGTGATCGTTAACACATTTCGACTTCGTTGAGATTTGGATTTGGGTCACATAAATGTGCACCCGAATTTAGGGAAGTAATATTAAAGTACGCGCCTAAAGCAGCTACGTGTTTATTATATTTGGGGAAGGCCGTGAAATTTGCTAAGCGGCGTATCCCGAAATCTAAATTTTATACATAGCATTATTGAAGACCCCGCAACTTATATTTTGGCGAGGCTCGTGTAATTTTATTCAGGGAAAGGCAGTC
>NW_017671780.1:23052-34479 GCF_001879085.1 Nicotiana attenuata
TTGAATTTCAGACTTCAAATCTGTCAATACTTTGGGGGGGGGGGGGTCAATTTTTAGGCCTCTAAAACTTGTGAATCCAGGCAAATGAATGCCTATTTATAGGTGAACTTAGGTCCAATTTCAGATTTTTCCCTTTACCCCTTAGTCCCTATTCTAATTTCAGTGCTTCCCCCTTATTTTCTGACTTGTTACACAAGCAACTAACTTAAGTTTATTAGAACCTACACTATGGTCCCCCCTAGAAGGTTCTATGCCTATTACAATCCCTACTCTACCCTTACCCCTTTTTCAAAATTACCAAATCTGCTGAAAGTACCCTTTTCCTGTGCCTAAACTACCCTTTGAACCTCCTGAAATTACTAGTCTACATTAACTACACCACACTTTCTAACTGACCCTGGTTCAAATAACTATTAACCAGCCCCCAATCCATTCCTAAATTCAAATAACTTCTGATTTTTGGATTAACAACTACTAATAACAAGTCAAAGTAAAACAGTACTCAAATAGCATTGATCAAAACTGTGAGCAAACATATTCGACACACACAACTAATAGAACGAACTTATTCATGAAGCCTGGAGCAACTCAAAACCTAAACTAAATCCTAAGCATGATTAATCCTAATCCTAAAGAATTCAGTCACAACTAAATTGACAAACGACCCAATTATTAATTAACAGACAACAAATAAGAAACATGCTAATCTATTTGACCACTGGTTCAACCAAAAAATGAGGAGAAATAAACTCAAACCCTAAATTGATTGCTCAAAAGGAAGTATCAGTCAAGAGGAAAAGACTAACGAAGGAGAACGAAGAAAACTTACTTAGCTTGAGCACTTGACTGATTATGGGGTGAGCTCTGACCGGTCATTTGTTCGAATCCTCCGGGATTCTTGACGCGTAACATCCCTAATCGCGTGTTTTCCAAAAGAACACACATGATTAGGGAAGTTATGGTCGAAAATCCCCAAGATTTTCTAATTTAGGGTTCTGCCGGATTTTGATCGGATATTTGGGCAATTCTGGCCATATTTGAGACACGTGGTTTTGGGGGTTGGATAGAGGAGGTCAAGGCGGTCCCATGGTGTTAATTTGGGACCGTTTGGCATAACCGGCGACTTGGCCGGAAAACTTTAAAGGGATATTCGACGAGATTGGCTATGATTTGAAAGTAACGGATGATGGATTCGGGTAAAGGAGGAGAAGGGGAATCTGGGGTGTAAATTTGGCGGCCATCGGAGCATCGCCGCCGGCGGCGACGATTTCCGGCCGGCGGCGGACGGAGGAGGGCGGTGGCGATACGGTGGGGCGGTGGTGGTAGAGGTGATGTACGAGGAAGATGAAAGAATGTCTTATGTTTTAGGTTGATTTTCGGACACTTTTATTGAAAACCTACGTTGATTATGAGCCGTTGGATTGAGAGGATGGACGGTCGCGATTAAACGCTGCCTAAACGGCGTCGTTTGGTGGGGGGAAACGGACCGGGTTGGGACGCGGGTTTGGGCTGTGGGTTTGGATGGGTTTAGGGGAGAAATTATTTGGGCTTTTATCAAGACTGGCCCAGTTCCCTCTTCTCTTTATTTCATTTCTTTTTCCCTTTCAACTCTTTTTTTTTTATTTCACTTTATATTTGTTTTTTTTTTCTTTTTATATTTTCTGATTTATTAAGATGCAAAAACCTAGCATATTTCCCGAAATTAAGTTAATTAATTCCTAAAAATTGATTAAATCCTATTTAAAAGTAAATTCATGACAAATTCATCAATTAACAATTAAAAATGCAAGATGGACTATTTTTGTTATTTTCTTTGTCTTAAGTGCAATTTAGTCCTAATTAAGTCTAAAAATATAAAATTAAACCCTAAATGCACATGCCAAATGTATTTTTATTTTTTTTTTATATTTTCATATGAATTAAAATGCAACCAATTAACACAAAGATTTAACAAAAAATTTAGAAAAATTGCAAAATAATTAAGAAATCAACTATTTGAAACTTTTGGAGTAATTTGCTTAGGGTAAAAATCACGTGCTCACAGCTGCCCCTCTTTGCCTGGAAACACGAAGAGTTTTCGTGCAAAGACAAGTGGGCATAAATGAACGATTTTTGCCCGTTTGCATATTACGTGTGAAGCAGTTTTGAAAAAGCTTGACCGCACCCTGCTTCAGAGGTTGCCTACATATCCTGGGCTAAACAGGAATCAGGTTAGTGTAGTTCGGGAAGGTTTGGTAGCTGGGACTACCAAGAGCTGTGATTTCACTGCTGTTGTTGCTGCTACTGCTCGCTGACCTCCTTATTACACCGTGTCAAGATAAAAAGAAACTAGTCTGAGCTATGAGTTACAAAAGGGCCCTATCTATGTCTTCTAACTCGCTCTTTGTGTTGCCTTGGACTTGTATCTTTCCACTGGAATTCTTGCGTTGTTGCCTTGCATTGATTGTAGATGTTTCACCATTCCTCCGGGTGATGTTTGACTGCTGCAATTTGCAATATGTGCCTCTGTTCTCCAGGCGGGCTCCTGATTGCTGAACTTGAAATGTATTCCCTTGTTCTCCAGGTGGGCGCCTGATTGCTGGAACTTTGAAATGTATTCCCTTATTCTCCAAGTGGGCACCTGATTGCTAAAACTTGAAAAGTATTCCCTTGTTTTCCAGGTGGGCGCCTGATTGCTAAAACTTGAAAAGTATTCCCTTGTTCTCCAGGTGGGCGCCTGATTGCTAAAACTTGAAAAGTATTCCCTTGTTCTCCAGGTGGGCGCCTGATTGCTAAAACTTGAAAAGTATTCCCTTGTTCTCCAGGTGGGCGCCTGATTGCTAAAACTTGAAAAGTATTCCCTTGTTCTCCAGGTGGGCGCCTGATTGCTAAAACTTGAAAAGTATTCCCTTGTTCTCCAGGTGGGCGCCTGATTGCTAAAACTTGAAAAATATTCCCTTGTTCTCCAGGTGGGCGCCTGATTTCAACAAAATAATGACGAAGAAAATTTCTGCCCCTGTTTCAATCAAAGAAAACTTTGTTAGTGTAAAATGGTGACTAGCTGCTGGCATTCTTGTTGGCCACGCTCCCGCTTCTGACATCCACCCTGACTTGCTTCCTGGACTTGCTTTGACTTGCCCCGATTTCCGGTTGACTTTCAACCCTTAAATCTCAATGACCCCTATGTTTACTTCATGTTACTGTTTGTGTTCCTATTCCCTTCCTGTGAACCTTGCCTCTTCCTTGCAAACGTCTGATTATTCCCCTGACTTTATTGACCCTTCATGTTTTACTCCCTTTCGACATGTCCTCAACTTGTTGTGCCACCCAACTGGGAAGCTGGTAGTTAGCTTTGACATCCCTCTTTTGTTTTTGAACAGCACTAACGCTAAAACGTCTTACAGACAGATTTTAAGAGAATGAAATGCAATGACCTCGAAGATGCTAAGGATGGAAAAACTTTTAGGAATGCATGAGTGGTAATGAAGAGGAAAAGACAAGACTTATCTGAGTGGAAAGGCTGATTCCGTTGATCGTGCCATGCACTTTGGATCCCAACCTAGTCTGTCCAACCGATCAACCCAAACCTTGCTTCTTTCACCGTGTTTCAAACACCTTTCAAACACAGACTTCCTTATTTGCACATCTGAAGACTCATGCTCGCCTTACGATGCCCATGAGGGTTTTCCACCAATAATATCTCTCAAACTCACGTCGCCTTACGGTGCCCGTGAGGGTTTTTACCAACCAGACTCTCTCATTTTTAATATCTCTCAGACTCACTTCGCATTACGGTGCCCGTGAGGGTTTTCACCAATAAGACTCTCTCATTTTAACATCTCTCAGACTCACTTCGCCTTACGGTGCCCGTGAGGGTTTTTTACCAATAAGACTCTCTCATTTTTAATACCTCTCCTTCTGTCACTGGGGTGTTGTCCCCAACAAAATCACTTTACCTGCTTGCATTGACATTTCTTAAGATTGATCAGAAGGTCTTTCTTTGGACCGTAATGTGGCTTTTGGATGGGTTTAGAAAGAAAGGTATAGAAGCTCAAAATAATTCAAACGTGGGTCCAAAATTACAACTTTCGGAATCATATCTCATGCAACAACCATAACTTCTGCCCCAGTTTCCCTTCCGGGGATTATTTGGATTTTTCTTTTGTTATGACTGAACCTCAGTGAGGCTGCCTACGTACCCTTTCGGGATCAAGTCAAACGTAGTTCAAACGACTACGTTCATTGTTGCGATCTTTCCTTTTCTTCCACCTTTGTTTTCTTTCCTTTTACTTCTTTTCTTTTCTTTTTTTCTGTTTCATTCACTGTTCTTTTCTTTTCTCTCTTTTTCTCTTTTTCTTTCTTTTTTTTCTTTCTTTTCTTTCTTTTCTTTTCTTTTCCTTTTTCACGGTTTTTCTCTTATGTCTCCATTTTCTTTCCTTGGCCTTACGAGCTTGATTATTGATTCCGAAAGAGGGGTATGCAAGAAAGTATTTAAGGCTCAAAGGGGTAACGAGGGATAAAGTGTTTAGATAGCAGAACAAAATGCCTTTGTTATTTCAATCTCAAAGTATGTCAAATACAATCAAGTACACAAAGACAAAAGAATCATACATAATATCTCTTGACTGCATCAGAATTGATAGCCATTTCTACACATTTTCCTCCCACATCTGTCAAATATAAAGCGCCATTGGACAACACTCTGGTTACAACAAATGGCCCTGCCAGTTTGGGGCGAACTTTCCTTTTGCCTCAGCCCAATGAGGTAGGATACGTCTCAGCACCAACTGCCCTACTTCAAACTTACGTGGACGCACCTTCTTGTTATATGCTCTTGCCATTCTCTGTTGGTATAACTGACCATGACATACCGCTGCCAGTCATTTTTCGTCAATCAGACTTAATTGTTCCAAGCGGGTTTTAACCCATTCATCATCATCAATTTCTGCCTCAGCAATGATCCGGAGGGACGGGATCTCAACCTCTGCGGGTATTACTGCTTCGGTTCCATACACCAAGGAATAAGGAGTCGCTCCTACTGAAGTGCGGACAGTAGTGCGATAACCCAACAATGCAAAAGGTAGTTTTTCATGCCATTGCCTTGACCCTTCGACCATTTTCCGAAGTATTTTTTTGATATTCTTGTTAGCTGCTTCAACTGCTCCATTTGCCTTAGGACGATATGGAGTGGAATTGCGGTGCATGATCTTAAACTGCTGACATGTCTCGGCCATCAAATGACTATTGAGATTTGCACCATTATCTGTGATGATTACCTTTGGGACCCCAAACCGGCATATGATATTTGAATGCACGAAATCGACAACTGCCTTCTTAGTCACAGATTTGAAGGTTTTTGCCTCCACCCATTTAGTGAAATAATCAATGGCTACCAAAATGAATCTATGTCCATTTGATGCTGCTGGCTCAATCGGTCCAATAACATCCATTCCCCAGGCAACGAAGGGCCATGGTGCCGACATTGTATGCAATTCCGAGGGCGGAGAATGAATCAAATCTCCATGTATCTGACATTGATGACATTTGCGCACGAAACTGATGCAATCCCGTTCTATGGTAAGCCAATAATACCCTGCTCGGAGGATCTTCTTTGCCAATATGTATCCACTCATATGAGGTCCGCAAACTCTCGCATGTACCTCAGCCATGATAACTGTAGCCTGTCTGGCATCTATGCATCTCAATAACCCAAGATCTGGAGTTCTTTTGTACAACACTCCTCCACTGAAGAAAAATCCGCTTGCCAAGCGTCGAATTGCTCTCTTTTGATCCCCTGTAGCCTGTGTCGGGTATACTCCCATCCGGAGATACTCTTTTATGTCGTGGAACCATGGCTCACCATCAAATTCTTCCTCCACCACGTTACAATAGGCATGTTGATCTCGAACCTGAATACGTAACGGGTCCACATAAGCCTGGTCCGGATGATGCAACATCGATGCCAAGGTGGCCAAAGCGTCAGCAACCTCATTATGCATCCTTGGAATGTGTTTGAAATCTATTGACTGAAACCGTTGACAAAGTTCATACAAGCACTGCCGGTATGGTATGAGCTTCAAGTCCCGTGTTTCCCACTCTCCCTGAATCTGGTGTACAAGAAGATCCGAGTCACCCATGACCAAGATTTCTTGAACACCCATGTCTACAGCCAGTCTCAGTCCCAGGATACAGGCTTCGTACTCAGCCATGTTGTTGGTGCAATAGAAACGGAGTTGAGCAGTGACAGGGTAGTGTTGCCCTGTCTCAGAAATCAGTACTGCTCCTACTCCGACACCCTTGGCATTAGCAGCTCCATCAAAGAACAGTTTCCATCCAGGCTTCTCGACCTGTCCTAATTCTTCAACATGCATTACCTCCTCGTCCGGGAAGTATGTTTTCAAAGGCTCATATTCGTCATCAACGGGATTCTCAGCTAGATGATCAGCCAGTGCTTGTGCTTTCATGGCGGTCCGAGTCACGTAGACAATATCAAACTCCGTAAGCAGGATTTGCCATTTCGCCAGCCTCCCTGTGGGCATGGGCTTTTGAAAAATATACTTCAATGGGTCCAACCGAGAGATGAGATAGGTAGTATATGCTGACAAGTAGTGTTTCAACTTTTGCGTTACCCAGGTTAAAGCACAACACGTCCTCTCGAGTGGAGTGTATTTTACCTCATATGATGTGAACTTCTTGCTGAGGTAGTAAATCGCCTGTTCTTTCCTTCCCGTGATGTCATGCTGCCCCAGTACACAACCAAACGAATTGTCTAACACAGTCAGGTAAAGGATCAGGGGCCTTCCTGGCTCTGGCGGGACCAACACTGGTGGGCTAGCCAAATACTTCTTGATCTTATCAAATGCTGCTTGACATTCGTCCATCCATCTGACCGCAGCATCTTTCTTTAACAACTTGAAAATGGGTTCACAAGTAGTTGTAAGCTGGGCAATGAACCTGCTGATGTAATTCAACCTGCCAAGTAAACTCATCACATCTTTCTTGTTCCTTGGCGGTGGTAACCCTTGGATGGCTTTGATCTTTGACGGGTCTAATTCGATACCGCACCGACTTACCACGAATCCCAATAACTTCCCTGATGGAACTCCAAACGCGCATTTTGCTGGATTAAGCTTGAGGTTGTACCTGCGGAGTCTCTGGAAGAATTTCCTCAAATCCCTAACATGGTCACATTGTTTCCTTGACTTTATGATCACGTCGTCCACATAGACCTCGATTTCCTGATGTATCATGTCATGGAACATGGTGGTCATTGCCCTCATATACGTTGCCCCTGCGTTCTTCAACCCGAATGGCATGACCCTGTAACAATACGTTCCCCAAGGTGTGATGAATGCTGTCTTTTCCGCATCCTCCTCATCCATCAAAATTTGGTGATAGCCTGCGTAACAATCTACAAAGGAAGCAATCTCATGTTTGGCACAATTGTCAATCAATATATGGATGTTTGGAAGTGGGAAGTTATCTTTAGGGCTCGCCTTATTGAGATCACGGTAATCAACACACACTCTGGTCTTCCCATCCTTCTTTGGTACAAGCACCACATTAGCTAACCAGGTAGGGTATCGAGTAACTCGTATGACCTTCGCCTCAAGCTGCTTGGTAACCTCTTCTTTGATTTTCACACTGATATCTGTTTTAAATTTCCTCAACTTCTGCTTGACAGGCGGGCATGCCGAATAGACAGGTAATTTGTGGACCACCAGATCGGTACTCAAACCCGGCATGTCATCATATGACCATGCGAAAACATCTTTGTATTCGAGCAGCAATTTAATTATCTCCTCCCTGAGCGGGGCTTCCAAATGGACACTTATTTTTGTTTCCCGAACATTCTCCCGATCCCCTAAATTGATTGCCTCTGTGTCATTCAAGTTGGGTTTGGGTTTTTCCTCAAATTGATTTAACTCTTTACTGATTTCTTCCAGAGCTTCCACATCATCGTATTCCCCTCCATCCTCACACTCAATTTCCTGTATTACTATTTCACATTGATTATCAAGACTAGGCCGGCGACTCCTTATGCATGACACATCATTGAAACCAGCATAAAAGGGACTGCACAAAAGAGAAAAGAAAACAAAAATAAAGACTGTCAGGAGAGAAGAAAAGAGGAAATTGCATTTCATTATAATTGTAAGATAACAAGGTTTAACTCATCCAAAATGGACGGAACATAGGAATCTGAATTACAACCCTGGAAATAATCCAGATTTAGTACTCAAAGAAAAATCAAAACTAACTACCACGACTCCTTCCGAGTTGGAAGAGGAGTAGCTTCCCAGTTATTGAGCCTAGCCTGAGATCCCATGAACTGCACATCAAATTCACTCGGGCCTTCGCCGGGTTCCACCATATTCACTTCATCGAACACCTTTTCAAACCTTGCGAGCGTCTTCTTGTCAGGTTCTATCATCACAGAATTTGGCATTGCTGTTGCTGGGCGTTGTTTAGTACCAGGCCGGACGAAGGAACGGGAAAGGTGGGGAATAGGTTTTGGAAGGGTCCACACTTTCTTTTTCATCTTTTTGGCTCTCCTTATGTCAGCTGAAGTGGGTTTGAAACCTAGCCCAAAAGTGTCTAGATTTCCGGGGAGAGACACCGGCTGTATGATCCCCTGCAGTGAAGCGCCTAACCCCTTTCCGGGCAAGAATCCATTTCTTATCATCTCTGAGGCTACCATAACGGATGCAGCAGCTATCTTGGGCATAGGAACACACTCCCCTTCCGGGATTTTACCAACTGGCACGGTATCCATGACTTGGTACACCCAGGGACCTTTGTCATTTTCAACTTCCTCGAAGGATGTGATAGCATTACACGAATGGTCCTCTCCATGGACTACGATCTCTTGCCGATCCCATTCAAACTTGACCATTTGATGCAAAGTAGACGGTACTGCCTTTGCGGCATGGATCCAAGGCCGTCCCAATAAAAGATTGTAGGAAACACTGACATCGAGCACTTGAAACTCCATCGTGAATTCCACAGGTCCTATTGTTAGCTCCAACACAATATCTCCCACTGTGTCTTTCCCTCCGCCGTCAAATCCCCGTACACAGATGCTGTTTTTATGAATTCTTTCCCTGTCAACTTGCAACTTTTCTAGAGTGGAAAGAGGGCAAATGTTGGCACTAGATCCGTTATCAATTAACACCCGAGTCACCACGGAATCTTCACACCTCACTGTGAGGTACAAAGCTCTATTATGTTCAGTTCCTTCCAATGGTAACTCGTCATCAGAAAATGTCACCCTATTTACCTCAAAAATCTTATTTGCAATCTTCTCAAGATGATTCACAGTAATTTTATCTGGCACATGAGCTTCATTTAGAATCTTCATCAAGGCCCGGCGGTGTTCGTCCGAATGGATCAATAAAGACAATAATGAGATCTGTGCCGGGGTTTTCCTCAGTTGTTCCACAATCGAATAGTCCTGAGCCTTCATCTTTTTCAGGAACTCTTCAGCTTCTTCTTCAGTAACGGCTTTCTTTATCGGTGCCGAATTGTCTTTAGCTGCTTTAACCTTTCTCAATTCTTCAGGGGCAAAGCACCTCCCTGATCTAGTCAACCCATGAGTTTCACACACTTCTTCTTTAATTTCCTTTCCTTGGTACAGCACAGTCACTCTGTCATAATTCCACGGGACAGCTTTCTCACTAACCACGGGCAATTGGGTCACCGGTTTGATGATGACTGGCTCTGTTCGAACGCCTTTTACAACCAACACAGGCTCGACAGCTGCTCCTGGTATTGTCACCTTAACAGGCCCTGGTTTTATTACCCTCACTGGTTCACTGACTGTCTGGCCCACTGCGACCAAGGGTTTCTTGTCAACCAATTCCTCTTTTGCTTTACTTTCGCTTGCTTTAATCATCATCACAGTCTGCGACGGCTTCTTGTATTCTCCCTTCTGCACTATCTCGATCATGTGAGCCTCATGATGAATTGGTAGTGGATTCTGCGTGATATTGGGAGTCTCCGGAGCCTGCACCTCAATTCTCCGTGTATCAATCAATTCCTGAATGGCAGTTTTCAGATGCCAACACTTCTCTGTATCATGTCCAGGCGCTCCTGAGCAGTATTCGCAATTCACTGAATGGTCCAGGTTCCTTGGGGGAGGGTTTGGTAATTTAGGTTCAATCGGGTTCAACATACCCAACTGCCTCAATCTGTGGTATAGGCTCGTATAAGATTCTCCCAAGGGAGTAAAAGTCTTCTTCTTCTGTGACCTATCATTCTTGTATGCAGGATTGGGTTGGAAACTGGTTCCAGTGGCATTTTGGTTGGTTCTTGGGGGTGGGTAAGTGTTTTGGGGAGTGGGTGCGCGCCATTGGGCACGAGTAGGGGATTGTGGGTATGTCTGGGCATGATGGACAGAGAAATGGGGAGTAGGAGGTGGATAGTAATGCTGTGGTGGGCCATATGAGGTATGCGGGTAAGTTTGGGGGTGTGGGCGAGGTTGGTGATAATATGGTGACGGACCCCTGGACCAAACCCTTGATTCCACTACTGCCACTTCTTCTTTCTTCTTCTTGCCCAATACTCCTCCGGTGCCGCTTTGAATGGCCTGCGTGGTTGCTTTGAGTGCTGAGTAACTCATAATTTTGTTGGACTTGAGACCCTCTTCTACCATGCTGCCCATCTTTACAACTTCGTTGAAAGTTTTCCCCACAGCGGACACTAGATGGCCATAGTAAGTTGGCTCTAAAGCCTGAAGGAAATAATCCACCATCTCATTCTCTTTCATCGGGGGATCAACCCTTGCTGCTTGCTCTCTCCAGCGGAAACCGTATTCTCTAAAGCTTTCTCCGAGCTTCTTCTCGATTTTGGTCAATGACAGACGGTCCGGGACAATTTCGAGATTGTACTGAAAATGATATGCAAAAGCTTGAGCTAAGTCATCCCAGGTGTACCACCGAGCATGATCTTGTCTTGTGTACCATTCCAACGCCGCTCCACTTAAGCTTTGACTAAAGTAGGCCATTAATAGCTCATCTTTTCCTCCAGCCCCCCTCATCTTGCTGCAGAAACCCCTCAGGTGGGCCACCGGATCACCATGGCCGTCATATAAGTCGAACTTGGGTAGTTTGAATCCCACTGGCAATTGGACGTCAGGAAATAAGCACAAGTCCTTGTAGGCCACGCTCACTTGACCCCCGAGTCCTTGCATATTCCTGAAGGACTGCTCTAAACTTTTGACCTTTCGTATCATCTCCTCTTGTTCCGGGTTTTTGAGAGGTTTCTCTTCTTCGGCTGAGAGATTAAAATGGGGAGTGTAAGAGCATGGTTCTGGGGGTTTGAAGGTGGGTTCGGGTGGGTAATAGTGTTTTCCTGGGTTTGGAACAGAGGTTCACTTGAGGATCTGTGTAATGCGGTGGGTGGAGGAGCCACGAATACTGGTCCAGATATGCGCCTGATAGCCGAAAC
>NW_017671780.1:36686-129997 GCF_001879085.1 Nicotiana attenuata
ACCCCTTCTGGGAATTTGACCCCTTTAGTTCTTGTGTAAATTCTTCATATCATGTTTTTTCTGGAGACCCATAACCAGGAAAGGAGGGTGATCATCGAGATGCTCAATCATACATTTAGTAATAATAAGTTGCAAACCTCGAAGAAAAGCTCTCCGCTTTACAAGCTGATAAGAGCAGGAAGATATCGGCCAATATCATAGGTGCAGTGTATTTTGCTGATGATTAATTGTATACAACCCAGCTATTTTATGTCAATGTTTCCACCTTTCCTTTGGTAAATATTTAAAGGCCCAAGAAAGATACATAAAGCGAAAAATCGTATTGGCTCTCCCATTTCTAGCGTTTCCTTTGCCCTACAATATCTACTTTCTGGATTGTTGAACCCCGATATCCATAGCGATATATATTGAAGCTTTGAGTCAAAAAGCCATTTGCCAGGTTGGGTATGACGCCCTGACTATTTTCAAAGGAGTCTAAAAACTGTGTAGTCAGCTCAACGTCTGGGAGCAAACCAAGTATTTGTGCCTCAACGGGACTCGATCTTTCAAGACATAGCTATTTCCTCAAACGTCGGAAGGTAAGCCTCAAAATCCGAAAATGGAAGACATTATGTGCTGGATCCGACATGTAACAGTGCTCTAAATGATATTCCCGAGGCGAAATATAAAGTAACCGGTAGCCTTTCAAATGTTCTTGACCCGCACTTGCCTTCTTTTGCCCAAAATCCAATCCACCATAAAACTATCCAAAGGATTTTTATGCATGATTAAAAGGTTCATTTTGAGGTCCGTGCTCATCACTGCACATTTATTAAGGTGATTAAGATATTTTTGACCTAAAAGGAAAAGCAATACATATTTTTTGTTCAAATTTTCAATTTAAACGACCGTTTTGAGTTAGGGCCTTTCAGCATGTCGTAAAAAGATTTTAAGCTGTGCTGTTAACCGTTGCATGACTCAGGGTGGCTGTTCTTACGCAAAAACAAGCCTTACGGCGCCCTTTTGGGGACATTCCTTATGTTTAAACAAAATGGGGCACCTCGACTAAATTCATGACGAATTAAAAAATTTGGCATTTCTTGGCTATTTTTGAAAGAGGGAGTGGACCCATGAAGGTTGCTACGTTCTCACACCCGGTGAGATCAAACCAGGTAGTTCGGCGAATAAAACTATTATTATTTGACAACACCCTATTTGAAAATAACTTTTTTTTTGTTTTGGTTGCAAATTCTTTCTTGAAAGCAGCTCTTTTTATATTTTTTTTATAGTGGCAACAAAATGAACTAATGTGAAAATTAAAAATCTTTTGTTTGTCTTTTTCCATTGGCAAACAAAAACTACTTTTCTTCTTTTCTTCATTTTCTAAAAAAAAAATCCATAGCAGCATTTAGGCCGCCTTGCCAATATGGTTTTTTTCTAGTATAGTAAAAACATCTACCACGACTGCTATTCTCTTTCTCTCTTTGTTTTTCAATTGCCCCAGAGATTCAAAGCCGGTCAGCATGCGAGTCCAAAACAAGATAAATGACACAAGTAGATGCATTCAGGATGTCCTATTATTCCGGTAACCTGTCCTGACGACCCAACCCGTGTTTTGAGTCCCTAGCGTCAAAATGCATGTGATGCAGCTAAGCGTTCCTTACTAGGATCCGCCGATGAAGTCAAGTTCTTCTAGGTTTAAAACTGGGTTAGTGTTCTAGACTGGTACACGGACAAGCCGAGTCGAGGAGGGGGCTAGTTACGGGAACCAAAAAGGCATCCGGCTTAGTATTGTCGCCTTTTCTTATTTCAGGGTATTTGACCACTAAAGAATAGGAGTCTCAACAGTAAGCACATCCTCGGAGGTAAGAAGAAGGGTTTCAGCACATTTATATACAATTCAAAATAATCAAAGCCGGTAAAGCATTTACACTTTAGGCAGGAAAACATGTAGCGAAAATCAGATAAAAGCCAAATACACAAATACAATCTAAGCTCGATTCTGAACCACTGAACAGAGATTCTGGTTCGTTCCCCCGCAGGAGTCCCGGAGTTTGTCACACCTCCTGTTCATTAACTACCCCGGGGAGAGTAATATAAGGGAGTATTTCAACTGAAGTGACAATCGGTAACGGATTTATTATTAAGATTCCAGGAGGTACGCACTGGGAAGTTTAATGGTGTCCCAAGTCACCGGTTGAATCCCAGAACCGAGGAAATTTATGACTCTGTTAAGATAGCGAACCAGAAATGCCGAGTAAGGAATTCTGTTATCGGAGAAAGGTGTTAGGCATTCCGGGTTCCCGTGGTTCTTAGCACGATCGCTCAACTATTTGTATTTGATTTATCTGATTTCGAAATGTGCTTTTATAAATAAAACCGCCTTCATTTTTATTTATATCGATTTTTAAACGAATTGCAACATCGTGAAATGCGCCCAACACAGCGTCGACCAAAGTGCACCGTGATTGTTACAGTTTCGACTTCCGTTAGATTTGGATTTGGGTCACCATGAATGTGCACACGTGTTTTAGGAGGTGATTTTTATTTAAAATGCGCGCCGAGAGTAGCTAGCGTTTATAACTGTGCGGGAGCCATGAAAATTCGCTAAATGGACACAGTCCCGAAAGCTCAAATATTTCTTGATATAAGCAATTATAGGTCCCACAATTTGTGTTTTATTTGGCGAGGCTCGGCTCTTGATTTCATTTATTTTAAAGGAAGTCTAAAGTGGATAACTTCATATATTGGGTCAAATAATTTTGGATAAAATTGGGCTTTAGTTTGGCCCATGCCCATTTTAGTGTTGCTTGGGGAAACGGGAAAGCTGACTGGACAGAGGCTATTCATCCAATGAGAACGAGCCTATTGGCCCGTCCAGTTCAGTTATCGAACAGCTCTGGCCAGTTAGAATGCACTTTATTATTGTATACTAGAAGATTATCCAATGCATGCGGTAGATTCAGGCAGTTATTTTGCTTACTTCATTATGCATCAGTAAATGCACCGGAGCTTTTAATGTTTGGGTGACTGTTAGGCTAATGTCATGTAGAACTATTAGATTACGGGAACTTAAGCGAGTTTCACAACGGAGAAATGCTAATTGAACCTCTTTCAAGATTGTTCCCATTGTAATCTACTACTGGCTGCCACTAATTCAGGAATATATAAGGGATAACATTAGACTAAGGATGATTACTAAATAATATGGAGATTCCAACTACGAGGTTCAAGTCCAAAAGTTTCATACAAATATGCTAAGCCAATCCTATGCATGAACAAAATCGAAAATCCAATATTAAATTCATTCGGAAAATAACATTGGTTCCAAATGCGAATTGCTATACTTAGAATCAAATCTATTGCACAGTATACGAATATTCAGTTATACGTCAAGTTAACAGTCAATATTACACAGATACTAAAAATATTTGACATATGCTGATTTAAACCTAAACACCTATTTAACTATCAAACATACGTCCAAACAGACACTCAAGATAAACAGATGAAATTTGTATTCCATTTCAAGCTTAATGTTAGAGTAGATTCAAATGTGTACCTGGTATTGCAAATAAGAAAAGGAAAAGATTTCAGTAGCAGATAAAGATTTGCAACAAGCATGGCCAGGAAGAAGTGAAATCCAGTATTAACTGCAATCAACAAGCAAGTTCAGGATTATTTTAAACAAGCACTTTAAAAACCCAGGAATACATCACATGCAACAACACCTAATAAGTTCCCAACACTGACTGATTAACTCAAAATCCTACTTAACAGGATCTCTCTGAATTCAGCTTACCAGAATTGGGTAGAGATGGCAAGTCAACCACTAACTTGAAATTAACTATAAATTGAGCAACATATTTTTTTTTTGATTTTTTTTATGTAATTTTTTGAATTTGGAAAACTTCTGCATTTTAGTTCTAAAAAAACGAAAGAATACTTTGGAGGAAACTTTTTAGGGTCCCAGAATTGGTAGGAATGGCTTGTTTAGGGGGTTCTATGGGCTTCCAAAAAAAATCCCTCTAAAAGCAAATGAATGTTTATTTATAGATGAGCTTAGGGTTCTAATTTCAGATTTTCCAAATTACCCCCTTAGCCTTTCTAATTTCAGTGTTTACCCCATTATTCCTGACTTGATTACACAACCAACTACTTAAGTTTATTGAGAACTACACATAGTCCGCTCCATAGAAAGGTTCTATGCGTATTACAATCCCTATTTCTATCCTTACCCCTCTTTCAAAAATTATCAAATCTAATACTGATGAAAGAGTACCCTTTCCTATGCTAAACTACCCTTTGAACCTGCTACTGAAATTACTACCTACATTACTACACTAAACTTCTAACTGGACCCTGGTCCAAATAATAATTTTGGCAATTAACACCACCAACCAATCGCAAAATCCTAAATTCAATAGATTACTGATTTTTGGATATTAACAACTACTAAAACAGTAAAAGTAAAACAATGCTCAAAATAGTATTGATCATAAACTGTAAGCAAACAGATTCGACACAAATAACTATAGAACATAACTTAAACATTCAGTGAAGCCTGGAGAAGATTAAGCAGCACTCAAAACTTAAACTAAATCCTAAACATGATCAATCTAATTCTAAAGAACTCAGTCACAACTAAATTGGACAACGACCAATTTCATATTGATTAAAAGACAAATGAAGAATAACAAATAAGAAACAGGCTACCTAGTTACACAGGTTTCACCGAAAAAAATGAGGAGAATAAAACTAAAAGCCTAAAGTGGTGATTTGATCAAGAGGAAAATTCAGTCAAGAGGAAAAATAAGAATGAAGAACAAGGAAAACTTACTTAGTTTGAGCACCCGACTGACTATGGGGTGAACTTCTGACCGCCATTTGTTTTGAATCCTCCGGGAGTCTTGAGCGTAACATCCCTAATAGTGTTTTCAAAAGAAACACAATGATTAGGAGGAATCACGGTCCAAAATCCTAAGATTGTTTGAGCTGTAGGGTCTGCGTAACGTCTAAGATCTGAAATTCGAGAAGCTCTGAAGATTCGAAAGGTTTTGGATTAGGATTAATGACGGGGGTAGGGATGAGGGACATTTGGTACGGAATTTGGCAGTTTGGGAGTTTTGGCGATTTGGCCGGAAACTTCTGATTGAAATTCGAGGAGAACGGCTATGAACTCGAGGGGGCTGAGGGCATGGTGGAAGGGGAAGACGAGGATCAATGAAGTATTTTGGTGGGTACATCGGAGCATCGCCGCGCCGGCCGGCAGGACGGCGAGGGCGGTATGGGGCTAGTGTGAGAAGGGTGGACGGAGGCGGAGGCGGGTTGAAAGGTTTTGGTACGAGGAGGATGGGGATTTGTCGTTGAGTTTGTATAAATTAATTACAGATTTATTACAGTTTGAGAAGCAATTGTGGCACTGATTGGGGAGATGAATGGTCGTCAGATAAGACGTCAAACGACGTTCATTTGACAAGAGGCACACCGTGGACGCAGAGGCATTTGGCCTGGCGTGGATTAGTTTGGGCTACACTGATTTTGGCCCAAATTTGGTCTCCAATTAAGACCCATTTTAATTTTCCTTCTTTTCTTTTATCTATTGTATAATATAATTTTTGTATTTATTTATTTTTTCTGATTTTATGACATATGCTAAAAACTAAAGTAAAGCCATAATTTACACTATTTAACTCCTAGAATTAACTTATAACTCTATTTAAGACAAATGCAACTATTTTCTTGTAATTTTCTTTACATTTTATTCTAAAATTAATTACTAAAGTTGTGAAATTAAATTCCCCTAAATGCCAATGCATATTTTTGGTATTTTCATATGGATTAAAATGCACAAATAAAAATGCAACAATTACCAAAGGATGCCACAAAATTCACAAAACATTATAAATACTAGAAAAACTGTTTTGTTTGAAATTTTGGGAATTATAGCTTAGGGCAAAAAGCACGTGCTCACATACATAATTCATAAAAATAATAAATGAGTTCCAAAAACTATTTTCGTGTACTAAAATGATCTAAAATAGTTGTTTAACATTTTAAAAATATCAAAGACCGTTTTATGCATCAATAATGTAATTATGCATTAGTATGGGCTATTATTACAAAGATGTGCAATTTAGCCTAAAAATGTAAATGTAACTATAAAAAATGCAATAAAAATATTTAAACACTATGTTGGCATGAATAATGAGTTTAAATGGCTAAATCATCAAAAAGTAATTTGAAGGATAATTATTGAATATTTATATAAATAAGAAGAGAAGAAAAAAATTGATTCGGAGCTTTTAAAATTATAGAAATGCTTATGCATTCTTATAACTGCATATTTGCTATTTTGTAAGTATATATATATATATATATATATATATATATATATATATATATATATATGAGGAAAAATTGGGTCTCAAGATCTGCCCCTCTTTACCCGGGAAGGATGAAAGAGTTTTCGGGTAAAGAAATGATGGACAATTTTGACCGAATGTGATGTTTTGAAAGATAGAGGCCGGACTCTGGTCTTGAGTTGCCTACATATCCCTGGTTTTACAGGAATCAGGCCATGTGTAGTTCTGGATTCATTGGCGGAATATACCGATGAAGTCATTGCAAGAACGGACACGAGATGCAAGATCGGTTATGGTGAACTGTTAAGTTTGAGCCAGTTTGAAGGAAACTGGAGCGAGGTTGCTCCTGCTAGGATAGCAGTTGCTTGCTGATCACCTACAGATAAAGAGATGCTACGAACCCGTATTTGTGCGAAAATTTAAACATGATGCAGGTTCCCTTTGGACCATAAAAGTTGTCTTTGGACGGTTAAGGATGATGTCCTCGGACCATGATGTCCTGGGCTATGAATTGTTAAGTGAAGGATTCGCGGGTCATGAAATGGTGTTCTCGAGCCATGCAGATGGTGCCTCCGAACCATGATGCCTTTGAATAATGATATGCAAATTTGAGGGCTCCTCAGGCCATGACATGGTGTCTTCCGGCTATGAGGATGATTCCTTTAGACTATGACGCCTTTGGATAGATCAGCGATATTTCAGCCGATGAGATGCAATAATAGGACGTTGACAAGACAAGGCTTAGTCTTGCGAGATGGAGGGCAGAGCTTAGCCCAACAAATAAATAGTACCGGAATAGAGCAAAATTTATGCAAGGAGGGACAATGCTTAGTCCCATGCAAATAGAAGGCAATGTTTAGCCTTATGCAAATATGGAGGCAGTGATTAGCCTCATGTAGGATGCGGGACAGGGCTTAGTCCCATGCAAATGGAAGGCAGTGCTTAGCCTTATGCAAATATAGAGGCACGGATTAGCCTCATGCAGATGGGGAGGCAGGGATTAGCCTCATGCAAGATAGGGAGGCAGGGATTAGCCTCATGCAATTATGGAGGCAAGGATTAGCCTCATGGAGGCAAGGATTAGCCTCATGCAGGATGCGGGACAGGGCTTAGTCCTATGGAAATACGGAGGCAGGGATTAGGCTCATACAGATGGGGAGGGAGGGATTAGCCTCATGCAAAATAGGGAGGCAAGGATTAGCCTCATGCAAATATGGAGGCAGGGATTAGCCTCATGGAGGCAAGGATTAGCCTTATGCAGATGGGGAGGCAGGGATTAGCCTCATGCAATTAGAGAGGCAAGGATTAGCCTCATGCAAGTAGGGAGGCAAGGATTAGCCTCATGCAGGTAGAGAGGCAAGGATTAGCCTCATGCAAGTAGGGAGGCAGGGATTAGCCTCATGTAAGTAAGGAGGCAAGGATTAGCCTCATGCAAGTAGGGAGGCAAGGTTTAGCCTTATGCATATGGGAAGGCAAGGATTAGCCTCATGCAAATAGGGAGGCAGGGATTAGCCTCATGCAAATGGGAGGCAAGGATTAGCCTCATGCAGGTGTGGAGGCAGGGATTATCTTCATGCAGTGTGGAGGAAGGGATTAGCCGCATGCAGGTGTGCAGGCAGAGATTAGCCTCATACAGGTGTGGAGGCAGGGATTAGCCTCATGCAAAAAACGAGTAGCAAATAAGAGTAGCATATGTCTTAGCTGGAGATATATTCGGTGTCTGATGGACTGATTGATAGTGATCTTGTTACGTGTATCTTTTTGCGGACGCTATTGCTACGTCAGATGTACCTGTATTCAAAGAAAAATTATAAGTTTTGTGAGGGGGAGGTTGGTTCGTGCTTCTATCCGCTGGCCTTGCTTTGCTCTGTTCTAGAGGCCTTTCGAGTTTCCGGGGTAACCTGACTGTTACGGAAATAGAGTTTTCGAAAATATGCAATTATTGATAAAAATAGAGTTATTTAGAAACATATTAAAATATCAAGTAATTTAGATGATCCTTCGGCCGCTTGCGAGTAACGAGTCTCGTTGAATCTTCTTCGGAATTTTGAGAATCCTTCTCAAACTATCCCTGTTTCTTAACTGATTTCTGATCGTCTGGCATATGTTAGTGTTGGCTGGACTTGCTCCGGAATGTTGAGGGTCCTCCTCAAAATTCTGCCCCAGTTTCTGATCATGGGGGGGGGGGTGTAATGGAAATTTAATTATGATATGACCGAACCCATAAGGTTGCCTACGTATCCCCTCTTAAACGGGAATCATGTCAAGCGTAGTTCAATTACATCAGATCAGGAAATGTAAATGGTCTAAACATAGTATCTCTTGACTGCGTCTGAATTGATTGGTTTTGGTCAGATTTCTCCATCCATTTCTGCAAGTATGAGTGCACCTCCTGTCAGCACCATGTGAACCATGTAAGGACCTTGCTAGTTAGGAGAGAATTTCCCTTTGGCTTCATCTTGATGTGGGAAGATCTTCTTCAGCACCAACTGTCCTGCTGCAAATTGTCTTGGTTTGACCCTTTTGTTGAAAGCTCTGGACATTCTGTTCTGATAAAGCTGATCGTGACACACTGCGTTCATCCTCTTTCCATCGATAAGGGCCAATTGTTCATATCGACTCCTTATCCATTCGGCGTCGCTGAGTCCGCCTTCCTGTATGATTCTTAAAGAAGGAATCTCTACCTCGGTCGGGATGACAACTTCGATACCATAGACCAGCATGTAGGGAGTTGCCCCGGTTGATGTGCGGACCGTGGTGCGGTATCCCGACAGAACAAAATGTAGCTTCTCGTGCCATTGTTTGTGGTTTTCTACCATCTTCCTTAGTATCTTCTTGATGTTTTTGTTGGCGGCTTCCACGGCTCCATTCATCTAGGGTCTATAGGCTGTGGAATTCTTATGATTGATTTGGGAAGTTTCACACAAGGCTTTCATCAGATCACAGTTGAGGTTGGCGGCATTATCAGTGACAATGGACTCGGGAACTCCGAATCGGCAAACAATACGGTCTTTGACAAAGTCTACGACGACTTTCTTGGTTACAGCTTTGTAAGATGCACCCTCTACCCATTTTGTGAAGTAATCAATGGCTACAAGAATAAACTTATGTTCGTTTGAAGCGGTGGGCTCAATCGGAACGACGTCATCCATCCCCCAGGCGGCGAATGGCCAAGGCGATCTTGTTGTGTTGAGCTCATTTGGCGGCACTTTTATCATATCAGCATGCACTTGACATTGGTAGCATTTTCGGACATACTGGACGCAGTCGGTCTCCATGGTCATCCAAAACTAACCGGCCCTGAGTATCTTCTTGGCCAAGACAAAACCATTCATATGGGGGCCACAGGTCCCCACATGCATCTCCTCAAGTAGTTTAGAAGCTTCTTTTGCGTCGACACATCTTAGCAATCCTAAATCAGGAGTTCTTCTGTACAAATTTCCTCCGCTGTGAAAGAAGTGATTGGACAATCTTCGAAGTGTGCGTTTCTTAGTGTGGTTTGCATGCTTCGGATATTCCCCTTTCGCCAAGTACTCCTTGATGTCGTGGAACCAAGGTTTTCCATCTGTTTCGTCCTCAACATGGGCACAATAGACCGTTTGATTATAGACTTTTACTGGGATGGGATCAATGAAATTCTTGTCCGGATGCTGTATCATAGATGACAAGGCGGCCAATGCATCGGCAAACTCATTCTGAATTCTGGGTACATGCCGAAACTCTATCTTGGTGAACATCTTTCTCAATTCCTGCACATGGTGCAGATATGGCAATATCATGGAATTCTTGGTGGACCACTCTCCATGTACCTGGTGCACAAGCAAATCTGAATCACCAATTACCAACAGCTCCTGAATATTCATGTCGACTGCCATGTTGAGTCCTAGTATGCAGGCCTCATACTCTGCCATTATGTTAATGCAAGGAAATCTGAGTTTAGCAGATACCGGATAATGTTGACCTGTTTCTGATACCAAAACTGCTCCAATACCCACTCCTTTGAAGTTTGCAACTCCATCAAAGAACATCCTCCAACTGTCATATACTTCAGTAATGTCCTCTCCTACGAATGACACCTCTTCATCTGGAAAAATACATTCTCAAGGGTTCATATTCTCCTCCCACCGGATTCTCAGCAAGATGATTTGCCAATGCTTGTCCCTTGACCGCCTTTTGAGTTACGTAGACGATATCGAACTCACTCAACAATATCTGCCATTTGGCCAACTTTCCGGTCGACATGGGTTTCTGAAATATATACTTCAAAGGGTCCATCCTGGATATAAGGTATGTGGTATAGGCACAGAAGTAATGCCTCAACTTCTGGGCCATCCAGGTTAAAGCACAACAAGTACGTTCCTGCAGAGAGTACCATGCTTCGTAAGGTGTGGACTTCGTACTCAAGTAATATATGGCTTGCTCCTTTCTCCCTGTCTCATCATCTTGTCATGGAACGCATCCGAAGGCTCCATCCAATACAGATAGATAGAGTAGCAAAGGCCGTCTCGGCTCTGGCGGGACCAAAACCGGTGGTGTGGACAGGTACTCCTTGATTTTGTCAAAAGCTTTCTGACAATCCTCGGTCCAGCTTGTCTCGGCATCTTTCCTTAGCATTTTGAAGATGGGTTCACATATGACTGTGGACTGTGCTATGAAGCGGCTGATATAATTGAGACTCCCTAGGAAGCTCATCACGTCCTTTTTGCTCCTAGGCGGCGGTAACTCCTGAATAGCCTTGACTTTAGACGGATCTAGCTCGATCCCTTGACGGCTGACAATGAATCCTAATGACATTCCCATGGGAACCCTAAATGCACACTTTGCAGGGTTCAGTTTCAAGTTGTACCTCCTTAGTCTGTCTAAGAACTTTCTCAAGTCTGCTATGTGGTTTGCGGCCCTCTTGGATTTGATAATGACGTCGTCCACATACACCTCTATCTCCTTGTGTATCATATCATCAAAGATGGTTGTCATGGCTCTCATTTAGGTAGCCCCAGCATTCTTTTGACTGAACGACATCATCTTGTAGCAGTATACCCCCCATGGTGTAATAAAGGCTGTTTTCTCCGCGTCTTCTTCGTCTATCCAGATCTGGTGATAACCCGCGAAGCAATCTACAAAATATTGGAGTTCATGCTTGGCACAATTATCGTCCAGGATGTGTATGTTTGGCAGTGGAAAGTCGTCCTTGGGACTTTCTTTGTTTAAATCCCAATAGTCAAAACATACTATGACTTGCCCATCTTTCTTCGGAACTGGCACAATGTTGGCTAACTAGGTTGGGTACTCAACGACCCTAAGAACTTTGGCTTTGATTTCCTTGGTAACATCCTCCTTGATTTTCAGGCTCATGTCTGGTTTGAACTTTATGAGTTTCTGCTTCACCGGCGGACACATTGGATTGGTAGGTAACTTGTGAGCCACTATGGACGTGCTCAACCCTGTCATGTCATCATATGACCATGCGAAAATGTCCTCGTACTCCCTTAAGAAGCGAATGTACTCTTCTTTTTCTGTCGGTGATAAGTGAATGTTGATGCGAGTCTCCTTGACGGTCTCGGCGTCCCCCAAGTTTACGGCTTCAGTTTCGTCCAGATTGGACTTAGGCTTATTCTCAATGTTTTCCACCTCCCTAACAACTTCCTCGGGTATCTCGTTTTCTTCATCCGAATCACTGTTCTCATGTTGCGTTGCCTCATTACATGTCACAGTCACCGGTTCATCAGGAAAAGTAATAATAACGCTGTAGAAAGAAAAAAAGTGTAGAAATAATAATGAATGATAAAGAGCAATGTATTTGATTAAAACTGAAAAACATCCAGACCAGTACGGCTCGATGACTCGAGCATTTATGTTGAAACAAATGTGTCTTTAAAACAAAGTTACTGTAAATCTTAAATGCCTAGAGTGGCTGCAAAAAAATAAAATCTTCCAAGCTACCAAGGGACTCGGCGGGCCCAGGATGGTAAGGCGGTCCAGTTCCTAAGAACAGCTCCCTTCTCCATGGTCTGAATAGTGAGGCCTTCTTCCTCCTCCTCCTCCTCAATTATTGCACTGCAATCCATGTCTTCATCCTCTAAGAACATATTCTTGAACCCAGCTAATGCTTCCTCTTCTGCAGTTCCCCATATTGTATCATCTTGGTGAAAGGCTTGATCCAAACGTGGCACCGATTGCTCAAGAGGGTAGTACGTTCCACGCCATGGAGGTGACCAATCATTATACTCTTGCCATGTGTATTGATATCCGAGCCCAAAGGTAGTACCATGACCCTTCAGCCGTATTGGTTTAGTGATACCCTGGAGATTCTTCCCAAGCCCTTTACCGGGTTCATACCTAGACCATGCAAGTATGCTCTCTATTTTACTGCTCCACCATTTATCTTTCTCGACGGCATTGACACGTTCAATGTGATGATAGGTTTCCCCTCCTAGACTTCTTCTATTTCCAATAACCGGGATGGTTTGACTGGTATAAATGGGGTTACTCCCCTCTCCGTGAATGATCACCTCCTGATGATTCCATTCAAACTTCATGTCTTGATGTAGCGTGAATGCCACAGCCCCAGCGGCATGGATCCATGGTCGGCCTAACAGAAGATTGTATGAGGTCGGTATGTCGAGCACCTGAAACTCGATGTCCTACCAAGTTGGCCCCATCTGCAAGCACAGGTTAATCACCCCGATCGTGGACGTTTGAGACCCATCGACAGCTTTTACGATATGCTTCCTGCCCGTATTTCATGAAAACCTTTGTCCAATCTTTTCAGAGTGTCCAACGGACAAATATTGAGGCTTGAACCTCCGTCAACCAAGACCTTGGCAATGAAGTAGTCTTCATATCGCACTGTGATGTGCAGTGCCCTATTGTGATTCAGACCTTCAGGTGGCAACTCGTCCTCGTGGAAAGTGATTTTGTGACTTTCCAACACTTGTCCTACCATATTAGACATCTCTCCACTGGTGATGTTATTGGGCACGTAAGCTTCCCTCAACACTTTCATCAAAGCATTCTTGTGTGATTCTGAACTTTGTAATAGTGACAGGATGGATATCTGAGTTGGGGTTTTGTTCAAATGATCAATGATAGAATACTCCTTTGCTTGTACTTTCCTCCAACGGTCATCTGGCCATGTTTCAATGACAGGCTACTTGGCAGTGGCATCCTTACTTGGTCCCCCCAGGTGCACAGGTGTATAGATTCTTCCGGTCCTGGTCATTCCTTGTGCGGCATCGAATTCCTCTATCTTTGCCTTTCCTTTTCACCTGTCTTCGGCAACATAATCTCAAGGTACTGTTTTTGAGTGGAAAGGAGGTGTAGTTGATACTGTCACTGTGAAAGGTGCGACCACTTCTACTTCAAACGAGACTGGGGTGGCTACGGGTGGAGCCACTTCTACCTCAAACAGAACTGGTGCAGCTACCTCAACCTCGATTGGTGACTGAGTCTGTACCACAATAGGAGTAAGTGTGACTGAGTGTTTAAAGTTATCACCTTCCCGAATAAGCTCTATCGACCCCAAGGTCCCACTCTTCATTCGTCTCTATCACATGTATTCCACCACCTTTATGATTAGGGAGAGGGTTGTTGCGAACATTGGGTGTGGCCTCTTTTGCCTTTATGACCTTGTTGTCAATCAGCGTCTGAATCTTGTCTTTCAATGCTCGGCACTCGTCAGTGGTGTGCTACTTCATACCGGAATGGTACGTACAAGTTTTGTTAGGATTGACCCATTGGGATGGATTTTCTAGTGCCACAGCTGGAACATGAGTGACATAACCTGCGGCTTTCAACCTTTCATGCAACTGGTCGATGGGCTCTGCAATAGAGGTGTATTTTTTGGGTGGCTTGCGGTCATAATTGGGTCTCGGTCTTGGATAATTTTGGTGAGTCGGAGGCGATTGGAAATGAGGTGGTTGGGAGTTATAGGTATGATAGACAATGGCTGGTTGGGAGTATCTGGGAGATGATGGTTGATATGTAGGTGGTGGTGCTTGGTATGTGGATGGAGGTGTTTGATATGTGGGTGGAGGTGTTCGATAGGTAAGTGGAGATTTCGGGCCTTGAGCCACCATTACTGCCCCAACATCTTTCTTCTTTGATATGCCGCCTGATTGCAATGGTTTATTTGTGGCTTGTAATGCCTCAAAATTCGTTACCATCCCGCTTTCGATGCCTTCCTCAATTCTTTCCCCAAGTTTGATGATATCGGAGAATTTATGGTTTTCAATAACCATCAACCTTTCGTAGTACTGCGGGTCCTGTGCTCTGACAAAGAACTTGTTCATCTGTTCTTCGTCCAAAGATGGCCTGACCTTGGCCTCTTCCGACCTCCAACGGGTAGGATACTCGCAGAAAGTCTCAGTGGGTTTCTTCTTAAGATTCTAGATGCATAAAACATCGGGTGCGTTTTCTATGTTGAACCTGAACCGATCCATGAAATCTGATGCCATACCTACCCAATTGGACCATTTCTTGGGATCTTGGCTGATGAACCAGGACAAAGCATCACCAGTAAGACTCCTCATGAAGAGTTTCATCCGGATCTTCTCATCTTTTCCGACTCCAACAAGCTTGTCGCAATAGGTCCTTAGATGAACTCTAGGATCACCTATACCATCAAACATCTCGAACTTAGGAGGTTTGTACCCCTCCGGCAGTTCCACATTTGGTAGTATGCATAGGTCTTCATAATTCAAACCTTCTATCCCTTTGCCGCCTTCGACACCCTGAACCCGACTTGTCAATTTCTTTAGTTCTTCAGCCATGTTTTTAATGAGCTGGTCCTTTTCTGAGGATTCTGGTGCATAGGAAGTTGGTTGAGTAGAGTGAGGTATGGTCTCCACATATATGGGGTTGTTTTGATGAGTGCCAGGGACTTGGGTGTAGTGATGGTCATTGGTTGAGTTTTGAGGATCGCGAATGGGTTGTGGCGTGTTTTGGGGAGTGTGGTAAGTGGCGGTTGGTAGGTACTGGATTGATTGATGGTGGTGTTATGGTAGAGTTGGTATTGGTAAGGGATTGAGATTTTGAGGTGGGGTTATGTATTGATGTGGTGCAGGAGGGTTTTGTGGGTGTTGGTTTGATGTGTTTTGGGGAGGTGCTGGGTTCTTTGTGTTTTCTTGGTTGACGTCGGGGACATTCAGGGTGAGTGACAAGTTTTCCAAGTTGCAAACCTGCTCAAGCTCTCCTTGTAGCTCCAGTATCTTTTGTTCCAATCTCAAGACTAGATCATTTGGTGCCTGAGTACTCCGACCGTCTGAAGTTTCTGCATTTTCAACGTTCTCCTTTCAAATACCACTTAAGTCGTCCATTTTTGTTTTTCCTTTGCCTTTTGTATTGCTTGGAGGAGGAGGAGGTGGAGGGCCTCTAGATCTAGTATGATACGCTGATGATTCCAGTATGAGTGAACCAACCTTAGGGAATGAGAATAATCAAAATAAAGGAAAAACAAAAGGTAACAAGTTAGTAAGGATTTTGAAGTGTTGCTGTATTTAAACACATATTGTGGGAATGTAAATTCGCGTCCTTATTTGGGAGCCTCGTTGTGCCCAAGGTAGGCCTAGCGAAAAATAGATTTGGAAAACTTTAGATGCCAATAAATGCCTCATTTCATAATATGAAAAATAGACAAATCCCAAAACGACACTAAGATAATAGAAAAAATAAGTCACTAATGGCACTTGCCCTTATTACATTTTAGGAAAGCAAATAAACCTAGCCTATTTGGTCCTAGAAGGACCATCCCCAGATTCGATCTTCCTGACTTCGTCGTACAGGTCCCCCAGCTCGCGCAGACCCAGCAACAAGTAGGCTCTGGCCAGATGTCCTCCTTTAGTTCCTTCAGCGTTCTGGCAATCCTCAATCCTCTTTATGACTTTACCCTCCAGCTCCACTATTCCTCGCTCCAGATATTCCAACTTCCTGTTGGAAGTGACTGCGATTTCTTTCCATTCTTCGATCAACCTTATATTCCTCTCATGTATTTCCCGGTGCTCATTCTCAGAGTCGTGGACCCTCTTGCGCAACCTATTGTATTTGACTTGAGATTCAGCTTCTTCTTCTATGATTCTATTCGCTCGACCGGTTCCTAGCACTACCATTCCTTTTAGATTGTCTTCTAACCATGCCGAGTAGAGAGGTTCGCACCCTGCATGATACCTGTCAGGCTCAATGGTGCTCTTTTCCACAATGATTTTGCAGTGCCACATGTGCTGGGCTTGGCACTTGTAAGGAACGTCGTCGTCTTGAAAGTCTGCTCTGAAATGACTCATCTTGGCAACCCTTGGTACAACCTGTTTCCTGCCTGCTTGCCTCATAACTCGGATAGGGACATAAGGGTATATCCCTCTCAACCCAATCAGCACTAGGTGTCGAGCGTCCCTGGATCTGATGATGAATTCGTCTGTTGGGAACCATTCAAATATCCATTGCACTTGCTCCTCGGTCAGATTGTCGAAGAACTCTACCCACTCTTTGGCACTTTCCGGCTGAGCAAACCTGTCCGGAATGTAGGTCATCCGCTTGGGGTGATGGAAGGCAATATGGTCATTCCAAGCCCTTCGCGGAAATTCTTGGCGATACTGGCCCCTCTGTAGATGTTCTAATAACCACAACTGTATCAACAGGTTACAACCCTCGAAATGCTTGACCCCTCTTTGACAACGCTCCAGAGCCCTGTAGATGTCTGCTATGATCATGGGGACTATCGTGTATGTCAGTCCGTCGATCCCTTCCGTCAAAGTCTTGGTGACCATGGCCAACCTAGTGTGGATTCTTTCCCTTTTCAGTGGGAATACTATCCAGCACAAGAAGCACACAATGAACACGAACACTCTGCGGTGGATATGGCCTAGAGAAGTGATAGAAAGCTCGTCATGGTAGGTACGGTAGGACTTGGTATGGCCATACCTCTCGTACAGATATTCGAAGGATGTAAGATTCCTTCAGGCATCCCAAGTCAGCATTTTTCTTCAGCCCCATCATCTATAAAAACCCTTTACCGGTATGGTTCTCTAGCACCAATAACCCGGGGCTATCCCAAGTCAATCCTGCAAGCCCTCCAATTTCTTCTAGAAGTGGTGTCATTTCTATGTCGCCAAAACAGAACACAGCCCTTTAACTATCCCAGAACAAAGTGGCAGCCTCGATCAACCTAATGTTTGGTTCAATGTCTAGTAGAGAAGGTAAATTGCCCAGGTACTTTCTTACGTGTTTCTTGTCACTTGAGGAAAGGTCCTCCCACCAATCTAGTAGCAACGGTGGGATGCTGCTAACCATACTGAATCTGGGGATCTCGTGTCTCATTTTTCTGCAAAACAAAAGGGTTAGTCCCTTATCCCCCACAAGACTCGACTATTTATACATTTATGATTAGCATATTGGCATTTAGTTCTCCAAATTAATGCACAGAACGTGGTTGTGTCCGTTGGGATTATGGAAACCCCGGTGGACTCTTGGATAAGGCTTGTCTTAAAGGATTATTATGTGGACAACATATTAATCTGGCTAGGTTTGACCATGATGCATGCACAATTACGATCAAAGTAAGGTTACTATGGGGGTTTAGACTGGTACCCTCAAGCGGACAACTTGAGGGGGAAAGGCACGGAACCGTCGACTGCACCGCTGATCGACTAGTTTTATCGCAAATAAGCCTTTCCGAATTTAAGGGTAATAAATTGGAAAAGCGCAACCACTCATCAAGCGTTGCTATAGGATTTTGATACGCATAAGTGGAATATGATATGGAGTATATGCAACAATAACAGCATATTGTCAAGTATTTGCACGTAAGAAAATAATAAATGCAGTATTTAAATAATTGAAAGACGATTATAGAAGAAGAAAACAAAGAGACCAGACAGTTTCAGGAAAATAAAGAAATCATAAATGCTTAAGAAAATAAACACTTAAATTCAAATAAGGGGAAAGGGTACGTGGGATAGAGCATGCTTAAACTGATTCATAAAAATAAGTTCGTTATGGTAAGAGCCTAGAACATCCCCAGTAGAGTCGCCATGCTGTCGCGCCCCCTTTTTTCCTCCTCGCGGAGAACGTCCGGGTTTTGACATTTCATGGGGGAATAACTCTTTTCATTTTGGGAATTGGGTATTTGAAGAGTCGCCACCTAACGGATTATGGTGTGTTAGGGCACCTTAAGCAATTAACTCATGGACTAGTTTGCATTACCAGGATTTAGGGTAAGGGCTCGAAATAACCCTCAGAGGAAGGTGTTAGACACCCATCTCGATCCACAACGGTGGGTCCCGGCCGAACTTGTATGAATCAGTCATTTTGAACAAGTAAAAATTTTGACCACGTACTTGCAGGTAAGGGCATGTATCGACATTCTAAGCACATGCGTGATTCAAGTAATGAAACAAGGGAAAAAGTTTGGACAAGTTGCATATATATAAAGAAAAGTAAATTCATTTAGACAACGGGAGTTGGGAAAAGGGTCCTAGGTTGGATAGCCTACAGGATCATACACACACAATTCCCGGTAATCACTCCTCAATGAGGGGCTACACGTGGCTGTCGCACCCCCTTTTTTCCTTCCTTGCAGCGGGAAAATCGGGTTTATGGCATTTTGGGGAAACTCGTTCCTTTTGGGAACTAGGTTTTGCATTTTTTGAAGAGTCGCCACCTATTGATTTAGGGTGCATTAGGACACCTACAAAGTTCACTATAACTACATTTTGATAACCAGAGATAGGGTAAGGGCTTGAAATTATCCTAAAGGGAAGGTGTTAGGCACCCCTCAGGATCCACTAGTGTGGTTCCCAGCCAGACAATCCTTTGTGAATTTGGTGCAATTAACATGTAAGCAGATAAGGCTCAAATAAGAGGGGATTTTAGTATACAAATGCTTGAAAGTAAACAAAGTATGAAAGAGCAGTTATTAAAAGGCTGATTTTTTAAAGAAGTCATAATATTTAAAGACAAAGAAAGAAAGAGGAAGGGGGTCCTAGGTTTATTTATAATATGGATCACATCAATGCAATACCCGATAATCACTCCTCAAAAGAGGGGCTACACGTGGTATTAGCGCACCGGTCAACATATCCATATCTACCCTTCCCACCCCGTTAAGGTACTAAAGCGCGGATTGGTCTCGCCCACTATTGCATGCTATTACCCGCCCCATTCCTATCAGTCCCGGAGGCATTTAGGACTACTATTCCTAAAAGGGAGGGGTATTAGGATGACTTGGAGCTTCAAAGGTGAAAAATCTAAGGCGACATACAAAACATGTAGCACAATAACAGGGGAAGCACATAAATAATGAAGGCTCACATATACCTCCTCAAACAAGGCAATCAAATAGCATGACTCAAACAACAAGCAGGGTCTGGAAATATTAGGGCAAAAGGGGAGTTTTAAGTTGTTGAAGCAGACCAATTTATTACATAACTCAGATAAGAAGTCCGAATCAGGCGTGCCTGCTGGTTGTAGCAATTATTAATTATCCGAAACGGGCTCAGTTTTATTTATTGTTATTACCTAAGGTTTTCCTAAGTGTATGGGGCAGAATCCTATGAGCATGGTATCTATTACGGATTCAGAATGTGGCAAAGCAGTAACAAACTTAAAAATGAGCGGTTTGAAATCCTATAGGCATGCTTGCTAAACCGTGTTAAATAGGGGATTAAATTATAAAAACTAGTTCGGGATAGACTGATTTTAAGTTAGACTAGTCTCAGATTCTGCAAATGATGGCATCCATTATTGCTGGTTTTAACTCCTATAGACATGATATCTAGTGTTGCTGATTTTAATTTCTTATAGACATGATATCTAGTTGAACGAGAAATGGAAACAAGCAGGTTTTCACTTGGGAATTCCTATTGGCATGATCTCTATACATTATACTGACTTTTAACCTTATAAACATGATACTCATTTATAGTTGTTTAGATCCTAGACCAGGATGTCTAAGTAAAAAAACACGTGCAGAATAAAGTCCTATAGGCAGGTTATCTAGGTGTAAAGTTGAACATGCAGAATTTTTAATGAACCCCCATAGGCATGGTATCTAAAATGCAGAATCGAACATGCAGGATGTAAAACAACCCTATAAGCATGCTTTCTAAATGCAGAATTGAGTCATTCAAAACACAAATCCTATAGGCATGTTTTCTACCCTTGAGCATGCATAATTACCCATCCCCTTTTCACTAGCCAAACCCAGATGTTCATTACAAATTATTACAGACTAGTTGCTGAATTACATCAAGAAAATACATAAAAAGGGAAATTACAACCATAGGAAGCCAGATTCTGACTTCCTCTCTGAGTTATGGAACAAAACGCCTCAAATACCATTTGTTCAAAGCCTTTCTCGGACCTGGGTGTGTCAGAGTTCCCTAATGGTCTCAAGGAACCCCGGGCAATGCTTACACCCAGGTTCAATAGAACCAGATAGAGATTAGTGCAATGTGGAACGGCCAGCCCTTATGTGTCCAAGTTCAGAGGGAGCTCATGGGTCCTAAGGCAAGGCTCACACAAGAGGGGCAGAACTTAAGTCTAAGAAGATAGTGGAAGTGCAGGAATGGAGTCTTAAAACTGAGGGGATAAGGAGAGGGGTAAAAGGTGATTAGGGAAATAGTAATTAGTAAAATACAGAGTTGATAACTTCATACAAAGGGGGTCAGGGGTTGGGAATTCATTGCAAGGAGCCTATGCACTTAGGCAAGGGTCAGCTTTGGGCATGCACATCAATAGAAGATGCTGGCATGCCTATAAGCCAACCAGAACACACAACAACTAGAGAAAACATGGAGGTTATGATCCTAGGGGAATCAAGTTTGGGTCATGGACAACAATGTTCAATGCTGCCATGCTCCAAACCAACAACAGATACCAAACACATTGGGGATGGGGATTTAAGGTTCACAAACCATGATAAGTAAGTAACAGAAACATTAATTCAGAACAGAAAAGGCAGAATACAGTATGCTTAACAACGGAACATAGTTAAATACAAACAAGAGATAAACAAGAATGAAAGAAACAGTAAAGAAACATGTTGTTGTTCATGCTGAAAAATTAGTTGGAACATACCAGTCAGAGAAGCAAAGTGCAGTAAAGAAAAGTAAGCAGGACTCCAAAGTCTACCCTTGGCTTTCAGCCGGCTAAACAGACAGTAGCACAAGTAGCAGTAAAGCAAGGGAGAGTTTTTGAGTGTAACTGTGTGTTCTGAACTTAAAATTGATCGTCTGTTTGAAAGAAGAGAAGGTGGGTATCTATATTTTTGAAAACGAGTAGAAATTAAAGTAATAAGCAAAGACTTAACATAAACATGGAAATAATCACAATCAGAATCTATTACCACAAGTACTTTCCATTAATCAAGGATGTACCATGCAAACAGATACTAATCAGGCTAATTAAGAAAAGAAATCAGTTTGGGGACAGATTGATTCTTGCTATATAAGGGGCAGTAAAAGTATGAAGGTAAATATTTGAGTCTAAGTACGAAAACATACTTAATTTTGGAAAAGGATTCAAGGTAAAACATTACAGTAATTAAGGAAGGGAATCAATCAATTTGAACAGACTAATAAGGTTAGGGTTCATCAGAAAACCCTTTGGCAATCAATCGCAACATTGAGGGGGTTAGAATCAATCAAGAAAGGATCGCGATTCCGCATCTCAACATATAAATAGAATGAACAGCAGTATCAGACATGCAAGGCCAAAACCCTTGGCAAAAGAAAACAACCAAAACATACAGTAGTAGCAGGAATAAGCTAGGACTTAGTAGTGGAAGAGAACCATTCGAAACTCAGCAATCGAGTAGGTCAAGTAGTCACAAAAACACAGAGATCATAGTAACAGGTAAAGGAGATCAACACACAGAAACAAGTAAAGTCTTCAAACTTATAGCAACAAATAAGGAAAAAAAACCTTTTAAGAGATTAGGGCATTTAACAACAGAGCTGTGTTGAAATGGTAAGAAATCAGAATCAGATAAGTCAAACAAGACAAAAGGTTCATACACAAAGAACTTAATCGAACCAAACATGCATATAAAATAAACCAAGAGGATTTCAGAAACCCAGGTAGAGCCAAAACACATAGGGCTTTTAGCACGATGAAACAGGTAGCAACAAACATGGAAAGACATAGTAAAATCATAAACATACACTAAAAATCGGAGAAAAGTTTAGGAAACCCTAATTTGAAAATGAAGAGTTATTTTGAAAGAAAACCGGAGAACCTTTGAGAAAACTCTAAGAAGTTCATAACAAGCACAGATCTAAGATATATCCGAAAGAAAAATTGAAAAGCTCTTAATGCTAGGGTTTCGAAGAACCTAGAGAAAGTGAGAAAGGCTTTAAAAAATACCGATCTAGTCGGAGAAGTCAAGGATCTGACTTGAACAACCATAGATGGCTGGAAAAGAACCAGAGATCAAAGTCGATCAAGGACTGGACCAGACCTCTTTGAGATTTGTCCATGGAATCATGAAAAATATGTAACCAATGGACATAGGAGACGAGTACATGTCTCAAAACTCCAGGGGAGACCATAGATTAGGTGGGGATTGAGGTAGATTAGGGTGGAATTGGGTGGCGGCGGCTAGGATTTGTGGTGGTGTTGCAGAGAGAATTGAGAGAGAAGGGGATTCAGGGGCGGCGACATGTGAGAAATGAATTAGGGTGAAGGGGTCGTTTGGGTTAAAAAAGGAAGGGGGCAATGGGAGTCGTTGATCTAATCGATCAACAACTGGGATTAAGTGGGGCTCCGGGTACGGGTTATGGTGATGGGTTTGGGTTGGGGTTTAATAGGAATTGGGCCAGGGTAATTGGGTCTGATTTGAGGTTAAATTGGGAGTCAATTTGGGCTAAAATCGAAATAAAATGGGGTTGACATTTAAATAGCCAATTTTCCTATTTTATTTATAAAAAATAATAAAATAGTTTCTGGAAATAAATTTGAAGCTATTTTTCATATTGAAAATATATAGGGAAAAAATTGGGTGTCAACAGCTGCCCCTCTTTACCCGGGAATGATGAAAGAGTTTTCGGGTAAAGATATGATGGCCAATTTTGACCGAGCGAAATGGTTTTGGAGAGGTTTAGGCCGCACCCTGGCTTCTGAGCTGCCTACATATCCCTGGTTTTATAGGAATTAGACCATATGTAGTTCAGGATCCGTCGGCGGAGTATGCCGAGGGGTATTTTCCAAGAACGGATGTAATATTTTAGGCTGGTCGAGTGTGACTGGACGGTTTACGGGAATGGTTAGGTTTGATATGGCTGCGGGCACTGGAGCGGGCTCCTGCCGGGACGGCTGTTGCATGCCGATTTTACCTGCAAATGGAAGCAATACAAGCATATATCGTGCATAAATTTAAACATGATGCAAGTTCCCGCCGGACCATGAATGCTGTCTTTGGACGGTTAGGATGACGTCCTTAGACCATGACATCATGGGCCATGAAGCGTGTAATGAAGGATTCCCAGGCTATGAAATGATGCTCTCAGGCTCTAAAAATGATGCCTCAGAACTATGATGCCTTTGAATAATGATATGCAAAAGATTGAAAGGGATCCTTAAGCCATGACATGGTGTACTCGATCCATGAGGATGATGCCTCCGAATGATGACGCCTTTGGACAAGTTAGCGATATTTCAGCCCATGAAGGATGCAGTAGCATGTGGTGATCTTTCAGCCGTGCAGATGTAGTATGTGGCGATCTTTCAGCCCATGAGATACAGTATGAGGCGATCTTTTAGCCCATGAAATGCGGTACGAGGCGATCTTTCAGCCATGCAATTGTAGTATGTGGCGATCTTTCAGCCCATGAGATGCAGTATGAGGCGATCTTTCAGCCCATGCAGATGCAGTATGAGGCAATCTTTCAGCCATGCAGATGTGGCGATCTTTCAGCCATGCAGATACAGTATGAGGCGATCTTCAGCCATGCAGATGCAGTATGAGGCGATCTTTCAGCCATGCAGATATGGTATGAGGCAATGTTTCAGCCCATGAAGATGTAGATGGAGGTAGATCTTAACCTTTGGAAGGCAGAATGGTAGCCTTATGCAATGCAGAAATACAGATAGAGACAACGTTTAGTCTCGGAAGGCAGAATGATAGCCTTATGCAATGCAGAAATGCAGATAGAGACAGCGTTTAGTCTCGGAAGGCAGAATGGTAGCCTTATTCAATGCAGAAATGCAGATGGAGACAGCGTTTAGTCTCGAAAGATAGAATGGTAGCCTTATGCAAGAAATAAAATAACAAATGGCAGCAGAGTTTTCTTAGCTGATAGCAGATTGCGGCGTGGTGATTACTGGGAGCGTTGCGACATACGGAACATTGCGGGTGCGTGCTGATAGCAAATATTGGTAAGTGCAATGGTTCGGAGAATCGGGTTCTTGGACAAGACTTCCCCTGTGAGTGTATAGTATGCTTAATGATCTCATAATCCTAGTGCCTGCATCCAAAGAAAAATCGTGAGTTTTGTAAAAGGGGAGGGTTAGTTCGTATCCCCCGTTGGTTTTGCTTGACCTGTTCGGCTTTGAGCTGGCGATACTGTCTGTATCATTGGGGTAGCGTTTCTAAACAAAGCAGTTTCTATAATAAACATGCATGATTTTGTAAAGGTATAACTTATATTTATAATTAAAATAGTTTTTAGATGAACCGACGACTGTGACGTGGTTCGAGACATTGTGACCTCTCTTGCTATGGAATTTTGAGGGTCCTCCTCAAAATTCTGCCCTAGTTTAATGGGTTAGTGTTTCTGACGGTTGCTCGCGATGATTCGGTTGAAATTACTTCGGAATTTTGAGGGTCCTCCTCAAAATTCTGCCCTAGTTTCCAATTTCGGGGGGAAATGAAAATTTTATTGAATTGTGACCGAACCCATCGGGCTGCCTACGTATCCCCTCTTAAACGGGAATCAAGTCACGCGTAGTTCAATTACATCGTGCAGGGAAAACATAAAGATTACACATAGTAGCGCTTGACTGCATCTGAATTAATCGGCTTTGGCCAAACTTCTCCGTCCATTTCTGCGAGGATGAGGGCTCCTCCTGTCAGAACCTGGTGAACCATGTACAGACCTTGCCAATTAGGAGAGAACTTCCCTTTGGCTTCATCTTGATGCGGAAAAATTTTCACCAGTTGTCCCGGTGTGAACTGTCTTGCCTTGACCCTTTTGTTGAAGTCTTTGGACATTCTGTTCTGAAAAGTTGACCATGGCAAACTACGTTCATCCTTTTTCCGTATATGAGAGCTAGTTGTTCATAACGGCTTTTCACCCATTCTGCGTCGTCGAGCTCAGCTTCCTGTATGATCCTCAAGGAAGGAATTTCTACTTCGGCAGGAATGACGGCTTCTGTACCATAAACCAGCATATAAGGGGTTGCCCCGGTTGATGTGCGGACTGTGGTGCGATACCCCAATAGAGCAAATGCTAATTTCACGTGCCACTATTTATGCTTTTTTATCATTTTCCTCAATATCTTCTTGATATTCTTGTTGGCGGCTTCCACAGCTCCATTCATTTGAGGCCTGTAGGGTGTGGAATTCTTGTGGCTAATTCTGAAGGTTTCGCACATGCTTTTCATTAGGTCACTGTTGAGATTGGAGCCATTATCAGCGATGACCGACTCTGGGATACCGAATTGACAAATAATACGGTCGCGAACGAAGTCTTCCACGACTTTCTTAGTTACTGCTCTGTAAGATGCTGCTTCGACCCACTTGGTGAAATAATCGATGGCTACTAGGATAAACATGTGCCCATTGGAAGCAGTGGGCTCAATTAGACCAATAACATCCATTCCCCAGGCGGCGAATGACCAGGGTGAGCTTGTTGTATTGAACTCATTTGGCGGCACTTTTATCATGTCGGCATGAATCTGACAGCGATAGAATTTCCGGATGTACTGGATGCAATCTGTCTCCATAGTCATCTAAAAGTAACCAGCCCGGAGTATCTTCTTTGCTAAAACAAAACCATTCATATGTGGACCGCAAGTCCCAGCATGAATTTCCTCTAGTAGCTTGGATGCTTCTTTTGCGTCGACACACCTTAATAATCCCAAATCCGGAGTCCTCCTATACAGGGTCCTCCGATGTGAAAGAAATTGTTAGACAACCTCCGAAGTGTGCGCTTCTGGGTATGATTGGCAAGCTCCGGGTACTCTCCTTTTCTGACGGCGATAGGTGAACACTGATTCGTGTTTCCTTGACTTTTTCTTCATCTCCCAGGTTAACAATTTATGTCTCGTCTAGGTTGGACATAGGTCTGTTATCAAAGTTCTCTACTTCTTTGACAATTTCCTCTGGTATGTCATCTTCTTCTGACTCAATATCCATTTGTTGCGTTGTCTCATTGCATGTCACAGTCATTGGTTCATCAAGATAAGTAATAATAATGTTGTATGAGTAAAGTAATGAGAGAAAAATAATAATGAGTGTTGATTCATAAGAAAAGTCAAAAATGTTTTGATAAATTCCATAACTGTTTTGGACATTGAAGATCTTATTGCGGGTACTAAAATGAGAAAAGAAAAATCATCTAGTAAATAAAAATAGTGCATGATGCTTGTTTTAGCCTTGCTACCCTGAGGCTCGCCGAGCTCTGGTTGTCCTGATAGTCCAGTTATTGAGACATGCTCCTCTGCTTACGGCCTGTATGGAAGGGCCTTCCTCCCGCTCCTCCTCAAGGATAACACAACAATCCATATCATCGTCTTCTAAAAATAAGTTTTTCACTGCTGCGAGTGCCTCTTCTTCGTCCGTCCCATAAACGACGTCAGCCTGTTGGAAAGTCTACTCTAAGTGCGGTATCGGCTGCTCCAGTGGGTAGTAAGGACCACACCATGGTGGCGACCAGTTGTTGAACTCTTCCCAAGTGTATTCGTGTCCCAAGCCGAAAGTGGTGCCATACTTCTTGAGTGTTATGGGTTTAGCTATTCCTTGGAGGTTTTTGCCGAGTCCTTTTCCAGGCTCGTACCCATTCCAATTCAATATACTTTCGATCTTGTTATCCCACCACTTGTCTTTGTCGACAGCATTGACCCGCTCGATGTGGTGGTAGATCTCTCCGCCTAGCTTTCTTCTCCCTCCGATTGCTGGAATGGTCTGATGACTGTATATAGGGTAGCTACCGTCGCCGTGAATGATCACCTCCTGGTGATTCCACTTAAATTTCACGGCCTGATGCAGTGTCGAAGCCACGGCCCACGCAGAATGAATCCAAGGGCGCCCTAACAGCAGGTTGTACGATGCTGGCACATCTATCACTTGAAAGTCAACCTCGAACCAAGTTGGTCCCATTTGCAGACACAAGCTAATCTCACCAATGGTGGACTTCTGAGACCCATCAAAAGCTTTTACATTGATTGCTCCTTCTTTTATCTCGTGCAGCCCTTTGCCCAACTTCTTGAGCGTTAACAGAGGACAGATGTTAAGGCTGGAACCCCTGTCGACCATGATCCTGGTGATGAAATAGTCCTCGCATTGCACGGTGATATGCAGGTCTCTGTTATGACCCAGCCCTTCAGGTGGCAGCTCGTCCTCATAAAAGTTTATTTTGTGGCTCTCTAATACCTGTCCCACCATATTGGCCATTTCCCCACCAGTGATGTTACTTGGCACGTAGGCTTCACTTAGTACCTTTAGCAGAGCATTTTTGTGTTGCCTTGGAATTCTGCAGTAGCGAGAGGATGGATATCTGCGCTAGTGTCTTATTCAGCTAGTCGATGACCGAGTACTCATTGGCCTGTATTTTTCTCCAAAGGTCGTCCGGACCTGTCTCAATAATGGGTGGCCGGTTGGAGACCTGCTTGCTGGACTCAGCTAGGTACTCAGGGGTATAGACTCTCCCCGTTCTTGTCATTCCCCGTTCTGCAAAAGTCTCTTCGAAACTGACCTTGCCTTTCCTCCTAGCCTCGACTGTGTAATCCCAAGGTATAGCTTTTGTGTGGAATGACGGCGTGACGGACATCGCCACTGGGATCGGTGCGGCCACCTTTACTTCGAATGGGACATGTTCTTTGGGCGACAAAACTGCAACTTCAAATGGTGCTGGTGCTTTTGCTGATGGCGCTACTTCGAACTCCAAAGGGATAGACACATCTACCTCAGTGACCTCAGATTGTTGGATCTGGACCATGATGGGATTGAGAGTAACTGCTGGTTTCTTTGGATCATCGCCCTCCGTGATCAAACCTATGGATCCCTCGGGATCCCAATCATCCTCCACTACAATCATGTGAATACCCCCGCCCTTATGGTCCGGCAGAGGGTTGTTGCGGACATTTGGGGTGGGTTCCTTTGCCACAATAACTTTATTTTCGATAAGAGACTGGATCTTGTCTTTTAAGGAACAACATTCGTCGATGGTGTGTCCCTTCATGCCGGAGTGGTATGCACAGGATTTGTTTGGGTTAACCCACTGAGAAGGATTCTAAGGGGTTGTAGCAGGGATGGGGGTGACATATCCGGCGGCTTTGAGTCTCTCATATAGTTGGTCAATGGGTTCAGCAATGGCTGTATATTGTTTGGGAGGCCTGCGGTCAAAATTTGGTCGGGGTCTAGGGAAGTTTTGACGGGTAGGAGGTGACTGATAGTGGGATGGTTGAGTATTGTAAGTTTGGTAGACATGTGCGGGTTGGGAATATCTGGGCGAAGTAGGCTGATATATGGGAGGTGGAGATGGTTGATAGGCGGGTGGTGAGGGTGCTTGGGAGTTCAGAGCGGGCTGATATGTGAGTGGAGGTATTGGGTAGGTTTGGTACTTGATAGGAGATTTGGTTCTTTGTGCAACCATCACGGCTCCTACGTCCCTTCTCTTGGACACACCTCCGGACTGCAAGGCAAGGCCTCGAAGTTTGTAACCATACCACTCTTAATGCCTTCTTCAATTCGTTCCCCCAGTTTGATAATGTCAGAAAATTTGTGGCTTTCGATCATCATTAGTTGTTCATAGTATTGCGGGTCTTGGGCCTGGACAAAGAATTTATTCATCTATTCCTCTTCTAAGGCGGGTCTGACCTTAGCAGCCTCGGCCCTCCAGCAAGTAGCATACTCGCGAAATGTTTCTGTAGGCTTCTACTTTAGATTTTGAATGTAGAACACATCCGGTGCATTCTCTGTGTTAAATCTGAACCTGTCCATGAAATCGGACGCCATGCCTACCCAGCTTGACCATTTCTTTGGATCCTGGATGATGTACCAAGACAGCGCATCTCCTTTTAGGCTCCTCATGAACAGCTTCATGCGGATTCTCTCGTCTTTCCCTACCCCAACCAGCTTGTCACAATACGTCCTCAAATGGACCCTTGGATCACCTGAACCGTCAAACATCTCGAACTTTGGAGGTTTGTACCACTCGGGCAGTTCGATGCCGGGCTGTATGCAGAGATCTTCATAATTCAACCCTTCAATTCCCTTGTTTCCTTCAACGACCTGGATCCGGCTAGTCAATTTCTTAAGTTCTTCAGCTAGGTTCCTGACAAGCAAATATTTATCATCAGACTCGGGTGTGCCTGAGATGGGTTGAGTGGAGAGTGGCATGGTCTCCACGTAGATGGGGGTGTTATGGTGGGTGTGGAAGTTGTCATTTGTGGGGTTTTGGAGTTCTGGGAGGACCAACGGGGTGTTGTTTGTGGTATGGCAAGTGTTGCATTGGGTCTTTGGTGGAACATTATGAGGAGCGGGATGATTTTGTTGCTTCGGATGTTTTGGGGTGGTGTAGGGTTTTGAGTATTGGGAAAGGTGATATCTGGGGTGCTGAGTGAGAATGACAAACTTGCCAGATTCCGAACCTGTTCGAGCTCTTCCTGGAACTTTAGCAATATCTGTTCAAGCTGGGATACATTTTCCATAGGAACCTGAGTACCATGACCATTAGTGGCCTCTACCCGTTTAGTTGAATTCTCCTTTCTGACGTTGTTCAAATCTTCCATCTTGCCTTTGTTCTTGTTTTTGATAGGACTAAGAGGAGGAGTGGGCGGAGGGCCCCTGGATCTCGTGGAATAGGATGATATTGCCAGAGTGCACGAACTAACCTTTGGGGAGGGGAATAACAAAAATAAAACAAAAAGGTAACCAAGTTAGTGAGGATCATAAGAGTATTACGATATTTAAACATATAATGCAGGAATGTAAAACGTGTCCTAATTTGGGAGCCTTGTTGTGCCAGAGGTAGGCCTAGCGACAAGTTGATTTGGAGAACTTAGAATGCTAAATGCTTCATTTTATTGATAAAAATAGATGAATCCCAAAATAACACTAAATAACCAAGAAATGAAATCACTAATGACCATTGGCCTTATTACATTTTATAAAGCGAAAAGATAAAATCCTATTTATTTGGTCCCAGAAGGACCCTCCCCAAATTCGCCATCCTTTGCTCCATCGAACAGCTTCCCCAACTCGCGAAGTCCCAGCAATAGGTAGGCCCTGGCCAGATACCCTCCTTCGGTTCCCTCAGCATTTTGGCAGTCTTCGACCCTCTTGAGAAACTTTCTTTCTAACTCCACTATGCCCCGCTCCAAGTATCCCAGTCGCTTGTTGGCGCTAACAGCCATGTCCTTCCATTCCTCAATTAACTTCTGGCTAGATTCTTGTATCTCGCAGTGCTCGCTTTCGCACTCCCGGATTCTCTTGCGTAATTGGTTGTATTTGATATGTGCCTCGGCCCTTTTATCTATAACCCTGTGACCTTGAGCAAACCCTGGCTGGCCCAGACCATCATGGCTGTCTTCCAACCAACCCGAGTAGAAAGGAGCACAACCAGCATGGTACATGTCCGGCTCGATGGTATCTCTTCCCATTATGATCTTGCAGTGCCACATATGCTGTGCTTGGCACTTGTAAGGACTATCATCCTCTTGGAAGTCATCTCAGAAATGATTCATCTTGTCGACCCTGGGTATAACCTGCTTCCTTCCAGCTTGCCTCATTACCCGAAGCGGGACGTAAGGGTATGTCCCCCTGAGACTGATCAATATCAGAAAAGGTGCGTCTCTTGATCGGGCAATGAATTCCTCCGTTGGAAACCATTCGAACATCTACTAAATTTGCTCCTCGGTACAATTATCAAACAGTTCGACCCATCCTTTAGCATCCTACGGCTGAGCAAACATATCGGGGATGTAATTCATTCGCTTTGGGTGATGGAAAGCGATGTGATCATCCCAGTCCCTACGCCGGATCTCTTGTCGATATTCGCCTCTCTGGAGATGTTCCATGAGCCAGAGTTGGAGAAATAGATTGCAACCTTCAAAGTGTTTGGCTCCTTGCTGACACTTCTCCAAAGCTCGGTATATGTCTGCAACAATCATGGGTGCGATGCTGAACGCCTGCCCACCAATCCCTTCCATTAGGGTTTTGGTTACCATAGCTAGCCTGGTGTGGATCCTTGCTTTCTTCATTAGAAACACGACCAGCCCCAGGAAACAGAACATGAAGACGAAAACTCCGCGGTAGATGTGCCCCAAAGATGTGAGGGCAAATTCGCCAGAGTAAGTACGGTAAGATTTGCTGTGACCATACCTTTCATACAAGTAATCAAAAGGAATGGATGAATCTTTCAAGCATGTTAATTCTGGATTCTTCTTCAAACCCATCATTTTTAGGAAGCCCCTACCTTTGCGGTTCTCAGGCATTAGCAAACCCAGAGTTTCCCACACCAAACCGGCCAATCCTCCTATTTTCTCTAGCAAGGGTGTCATTTCAATGTCCCAAAGCGAAACACAACCCTTTAACAATCCCAAATCAGTGTGGCAGCTTCTATGATCTTGTTGTTGGGTTGAATTTCCAGGAGGGAAGGTAGATTTCCTAGATATTTTCGGACGAGAGTCTGATCACTAGAGTGAAGATCTTTCCACCAGCTTAGCAGTCTTGGTTGGATGTTGGTAACCATGCCGAATCTGGGGATTTCGTGCCTCATTATCTGCAAAATAGAAGGGTTAGACCCTACCCCCGCCAAACTCGACTATTTAATATCAACAATTAGCATTAGGCATTTAGTTCTCCAATTAAATGCACAGAACATGATGGTGTCCGTTTGGGTTTAGGGAAACCCAGTGGACTTTGGACAGGGCTATTTTAAAGGATCATTATGTGGACAACATAACTGATCCGCCTAGGTTTGACCATAATGCATGCACAATTTAAACGGAGTAAGGTTTCTTTGCGGTTTTAGACTGGTACCCTTGAGCGGACAACTCAAGGGGGAAAGGCACGGAACCGTCGACTACACCGTTGATCGACTGGTTTTACCACAAATACGCCTTTCCGAATTTAGGGGGTAATAATATAGGAAGAGCGCAACCAGAGATAGGGTAAGGGCTTGAAATTATCCTAAGGGGAAGGTGTTAGGCACCCCTCAGGATCCACTAGTGTGGTTCCCAGCCAGACAATCCTTTGTGAATTTGGTACAATTAACATGTAAGCAGATAAGGCTAAAATAAGAAGGGATTTTAATATACAAATGCTTGAAAGTAAACAAAGTATGAAAGAACAGTTATTAAAAGGCTGATTTTTAAAAGAAGTCATAACATTTTAAGGACAAAGAAAGAAAGGGGAAGGGGGTCCTAAGTTTATTTATTATATGGATCACATCAATGCAATACCCGGTAATCACTCCTCAAAAGAGGGGCTACACGTGGTATTAGCGCACTGGTCATCATATCCATGTCTACCCTTCCCACCCCGTTAAGATACTAAAGCGCAGATTGGTCTCGTCCACTATTGTATGCTATTACCCGCCCTATTCCTATCAGTCCCGGAGGTATTTAGGACTACTATTCCTAAAAGGGAGGGGTATTAGGCTGACTTGGAGTTTCAAAGGTGAAAAATCTAAGGCGACATACAAAACATGTAGCACAATAACAGGGGAATCACATAAACAATGAAGGCTCACATATACCTCCTCAAACAAGGCAATCAAATAGCATGACTCAAACAACAAGCAGGGTCTGGAAATATTAGGGCAAAAGGGGAGTTTTAAGTTGTTGAAGCAGACCAATTTATTACATAACTCAGATAAGAAGTCCGAATCAGGCGTGCCTGCTGGTTGTAGCAATTATTAATTATCCGAAACGGGCTCAGTTTTATTTATTGTTATTACCTAAGGTTTTCCTAAGTGTATGGGGCAGAATCCTATGAGCATGGTATCTATTACGGATTCAGAATGTGGCAAAGCAGTAACAAACTTAAAAATGAGCGGTTTGAAATCCTATAGGCATGCTTGCTAAACCGTGTTAAATAGGGGATTAAATTATAAAAACTAGTTCGGGATAGACTGATTTTAAGTTAGACTAGTCTCAGATTCTGCAAATGATGGCATCCATTATTGCTGGTTTTAACTCCTATAGACATGATATCTAGTGTTGCTGATTTTAATTTCTTATAGACATGATATCTAGTTGAACGAGAAATGGAAACAAGCAGGTTTTCACTTGGGAATTCCTATAGGCATGATCTCTATACATTATACTGACTTTTAACCTTATAAACTACTCATTTATAGCCGTTTAGATCCTAGAGCATGATGTCTAAGTAAAAAAAACGTGCAGAATAAAGTCCTATAGGCAGGTTATCTAGGTGTGAAGTTGAACATGCAGATTTTAAATGAACCCCTATAGGCAAGGTATCTAAAATGCAGAATCGAACATGCAGGATGTAAAACAATCCTATAGGCATGCTTTCTAAATGCAGAATTGAGTCATTCAAAACACAAATCCTATAGGCATGTTTTCTACCCTTGAGCATGCATAATTACCCATCCCCTTTTCACTAGCCAACCCCAGATGTTCATTACAAATTATTACAGACAAGTTGCTGAATTACATCAAGAAAATACATAAAAAGGGAAATTACAACCATAGGAAGGCTGATTCTGACTTCCTCTCTGAGTTATGGAACAAAACGCCTCAAATACCACTTGTTCAAAGCCTTTCTCGGACCTGGGTGTGTCAGAGTTGCCTAAGGGTCTCAAGGAACCCCGAGCAATGCTTACACCTAGGTTCAATAGAACCAGATAGAGATTAGTGCAGTATGGAAGGGCCAGCCCTTATGTGTCCAAGTTCAGAGGGAGCTCATGGGTCCCAAGGCAAGGCTCACACAAGAGGGGCAGAACTTAAGTCTAAGAAGATAGTGGAAGTGCAGGAATCCCATCTAATCGAATCACTTTTTCGAGAAATACGAGACATCTAAGTCATACAAGTAAAGAGATCTATTCATTGATAAGAAAAAGAAAAAACGTGAACGGGGATTGGATTGATGATAAAATAGAATCCTGGGTCGCGAACAGTGATTCGATTGATGATGAAGAAAGAGAATTCTTGGTTCAGTTCTCCACCTTAACGACAGAAAATAGGATTGATCAAATTCTATTGAGTCTGACTCATAGTGATCGTTTATCAAAGAATGACTCTGGTTATCAAATGATTGAACAACCGGGAGCAATTTACTTACGATACTTAGTTGACATTCATAAAAAGCATCTAATGAATTATGAGTTCAATCCATCCTGTTTAGCAGAAAGACGGATATTCCTTGCTCATTATCAGACAATCACTTATTCACAAACTTCGTGTGGGGAAAATAAGTTTTCATTTCCCTATCTCATGGAAAACCCTTTTCGCTCCGCTTAGCCTTATCCCCCTCTAGGGGTATTTTAGTGATAGGTTCTATAGGAACTGGACGATCCTATTTGGTCAAATACCTAGCGACAAACTCCTATGTTCCTTTCATTACGGTATTTCTGAACAAGTTCCTGGATAACAAGCCTAAAGGTTTTCTTCTTGATGAGATCGATATTGATGATAGTGACGATATTGATGATAGTGACAATCTTGATGCTAGTGACGATATCGATCGTGACCTTGATACGGAGCTGGAACTGCTAACTAGGATGAATGGGCTAACTATGGATATGATGCCGGAAATAGACCGATTTTATATCACCCTTCAATTCGAATTAGCAAAAGCAATGTCTCCTTGCATAATATGGATTCCAAACATTCATGATCTGGATGTGAATGAGTCGAATGACTTAGCCCTCGGTCTATTAGTGAACCATCTCTCCAGGGATTGTGAAAGATGTTCTACTAGAAATATTCTTGTTATTGCTTCGACTCATATTCCCCAAAAAGTGGATCCCGCTCTAATAGCTCCGAATAAATTAAATACGTGCATTAAGATACGAAGGCTTCTTCTTCCACAACAACGAAAGCACTTTTTCACTCTTTCATATACTAGGGGATTTCACTTGGAAAAGAAAATGTTCCATACTAACGGATTCGGGTCCATAACCATGGGTTCCAATGCACGAGATCTTGTAGCACTTACCAATGAGGTCCTATCGATTAGTATTACACAGAAGAAATCAATTATAGACACTAATACAATTAGATCCGCTCTTCATAGACAAACTTGGGATTTGCGATCCCAGGTAAGATCGGTTCAGGATCATGGGATCCTTTTCTATCAGATAGGAAGGGCTGTAGCACAAAATGTACTTCTAAGTAATTGCCCCATAGATCCTATATCTATCTATATGAAGAAGAAATCATGTAACGAAGGGGATTCTTATTTGTACAAATGGTACTTCGAGCTTGGAACGAGCATGAAGAGATTAACGATACTTCTTTATCTTTTGAGTTGTTCTGCCGGATCGGTCGCTCAAGATCTTTGGTCTTTATCCGGACCCGATGAAAAAAATGGGATCACTTCTTATGGACTCGTTGAGAATGATTCTGATCTAGTTCATGGCCTATTAGAAGTAGAAGGCGCTCTGGTGGGATCTTCACGGACAGAAAAAGATTGCAGTCAGTTTGATAATGATCGAGTGACATTGCTTCTTCGGCCCGAACCGAGGAATCCCTTAGATATGATGCAAAACGGCTCTTGTTCTATCCTTGATCAGAGATTTCTCTATGAAAAATATGAATCGGAGTTTGAAGAAGGGGAGGGAGAAGGAGCCCTTGACCCGCAGGAGGATTTATTCAATCACATAGTTTGGGCTCCTAGAATATGGCGCCCTTGGGGCTTTCTATTTGATTGTATCGAAAGGCCCAATGAATTGGGATTTCCCTATTGGTCCAGGTCATTTCGGGGCAAGCGGATCATTTATGATGAAGAGGANAGAAGGGGATTCAGGGGCGGCGACATGTGAGAAATGAATTAGGGTGAAGGGGTCGTTTGGGTTAAAAAAGGAAGGGGGCAATGGGAGCCGTTGATCTAATCGATCAAGGGCTGCGATTAAATGGGGCTTCGGGTACGGGTTATGGTGATAGGTCTGGGTCGGGGTTTAATATGAATTGGGCCAGGGTAATTGGGTCTTATTTGGGGTTAAATTGGGAGTCAATTTGGGCTAAAATAGAAATAAAATGGGGCTGACATTTAAACGGCCAATTTTCCTATTTGATTTATAAAAAATAATAAAATAGTTGCTGGAAATAAATTAATGGTTCTAAAATGATTTATAATACATAATTAATTATTTAAAAATACCAAACTTAATTTTGTGAACATAAATGCAATTAAATCTTAAAAGAGGCTAATATTGCAATTATATGCAATTTAGCTTTAAAAATACTAAATAAATTTGTTAAAATATGCGAAAAATTCCCTTGGCTATATTAGGTATAGATATAAAAGTGCGATAAGGGAATCACCAAAAAAAGACAATTTTGGAAACAATTACTGAATTTTATGGATAAAAATAAGAGAATGAATAAATTTAAAAATCTTTTAAAATTAAGGAAAAGTAATGAAGCACTTGCATATATATATATATATATATATGCCCCTNATATATATATATATATATATATATATATATATATATATATATATATATATATATATATATATATATATATCATTTTGAAGCTATTTTTCATATTGAAAATATATAGGAAAAAAATTGGGTGTCAACACTGGCATTAGCGCGTAGTCATCATATCATTACTACCCAATTACCTCCCCTTGGTCATAGCCTAAAGCGTTTTAGCAACCTTGAAAGATATCCTATTCGTGTACTACCCGTCCCTTCTTTATGGCCTTGGAGGTATTTATGACCTCTAATTTGGGTAGTTCTAGACCATCCTAAGGTGTTTAAAGCAGAAAAGTCTAAGCGTCAACCAAAACAATCAGGACTGCATTTAAAAGGGGAAACAATTAAAGGCTCACAGTTTACCTCCACAAGCAGAACAAATAAGTGCACGTCTCAAGTAACTTTTTAAGAAAAAAACCTTACAACATTATATCTAGGTGAGCTGAGAGTATACAGTATTAAATTAGGACCAAAGTATCAAAGACCTATTCAGCTTGCCTACTGATTTTAGACCCGTTGAATATGAGCAATCGCAGATAGCGGAACATGGTTTTACAGTTGCAAAATTTTAATCCCCCTATAGGCTTGCCTTGGCATATAACAGTGATGTCTTATGAGCATGGTATCTATTATTGATCAGGGATGCAGTAAAACAGTTTCCAAACGGGCGTTTGAACCCTATAGGCATGCTTTCTATTGACATTGAATGAGAAACGAGTAGGTTAGTTAATCTGATTCAGAACTTCCAGGCGTGAGTTAAAGTTAGGCCGATTTTAGATCCTATAGGCATGATTTCCATTAAAGCCGGTTTTAATCCTATAGACATGATTTCTAAGGGGATGAATTTGAATACATGCTGTAATGAAAACTGAACTTCAATTACTTTACACCCTATATGCATGATATCTAATTATATAGCTGATTTAGATCCTATAGGCGTGGCTTCTAATTGTGTGAAAGTAAAGCATGCAGAATTCCCCAAAGCAGGTCCTATAGGAATATTATCTAACAAATACATTTTTTGAATTGAAATAAACCCTATAAGCATGTTATCTACCCGATTTTACCCACAATATGCAACTACCCGCCCTTTTTTTCACTAATCACCCCAATGTTTGTTTACAATAATTATTACAGACCATGAATTGAATATAAATTACATAAATAAAATAGAAGCTAAGCTATAGGGAGCCTGCAGTAGGCCCAAATGATTTCCCAAGACTCCAGTAGTCTCAAATGCCATAGTTCCATAGCCAATGTCATGTTCAGGTGTGTCAGAGTTCCCTAAGGACCTCAAGGATCCCGGGCAGTGCTCACACCCAAACTTTTCTCAAATAGTAACTGATGATTGTGCAGTGTGGAAGTGCCAGCCCTGATATGCCAAAGTTCAGAGAGATCTCAAGGGTCTCAACGCAGTACACATATCAGAGGGGCAGATCCTAGTAATCTAAGAGTAAAGTGAGAGTGCTTGACATAGTTTTGAAAAGGTTTTGAAAATAGTACTTAGATGACTTTAGGAGTGAAAAGTGTTTCTGAAACAGGAAATAGTTTGGTGGTAAAAGACATTTTGAGAAGAGTACCAAAACTCTTTTGAAAACAGCAGGCAATCAATTGGTTATAAAACATCCAGATTCAGAAACAATCAACAAACAGATCTCACATGGGGATAAAGGGATTGGGGAACATAAGAGTCACATTGGGGGTACACGAATAGGGTATAGAGGAAACATATAGTCAACAACTGCATAAAAAACGTAGGGTCTTAGAGACTTAGCAGGCTAGTCATGGATAGTAAATAGTCAAGAAAGATATCACAGATGTAATATAGAAAGCCTGACATATCTTGAACAGGATTAAATATACAGGCAGGGTCAATCGCATACGCCAAATAACAAACATGATCACATACTTAAGGGATTAAAAAGATATTCACAAGCAGGCTGGTTAAGTATCAGATAACTAGGTGAACTGTAGACATGCTAATCATACATTGAACATGACAGAGTTTAGACATGCTAGGCAAAGAAGTAAGCAGGAAGGCAAGTTGCATTCATAGCTGATGAACTAGTGCAGGTATGAATCACATAGGGTTTGGATTTCAAAAGTTAACTAGAGACATACCAGTTGAAGAAAAGAGTGCAGAATATAAAGTAGATGTAGTTCCAATATATAGCCTTGGCTTTCAGCCGGCTAGACCAGTGAATATCACAAGTAGCAGAAAAGAGAGTTGTAGAGTGTAAGTGTGCTTTTGTGAACTAATGTTCGTGTCTGAAGTGAGACTAGGAGGGAGTTTATATAGCAATCAAGAGTTAAACAAAATAAGATAAAGAATCAATCACGTAGCAATTAGAGAAATTCAGGGAATCAATCACATGTAAAATAAGTAAGTCTTCCCTTTAATCAAGGGTAATCAATGGTAAAAGCGGGACAGATACTTAAGGAAGGAAATCGAGTACAGAGTAGGTAATTAGGGGCGAATGCACAGGGGTCTCACTTAAGGAAACAACCAGTAAGAATCAGCAAAATAACAAATAAGGCAAGGGAAAATTAATTAAGGTAAGCAGTTCAATTTAATCGAGTAGAGAGGTAATCAAGTTATAAATTTTGTTTGGCATGGCACGCCTCAATTTATTTGAAAGAGTTTTATTATTTGAAGTTGTTATAATCGGGTTACATGAAATGCACACCCGAATTTTGGGAATTAGGTGTCATAACTATGTCACGGGAACTGTATCCATAGCCACGATAATTTATTAACAATCGCGCCTAAAGAAAGCTACGAGTGTTCAAAATATTTTCTACACTAAGTTATAATATTAATGTGAGGGCCATAGGTTAGGTGATTCAATTGTGAATGGCACGCCTCGATTTATTTTTTAAAAGATTTATCTTTTCCAAGAGAATTTGTACTCCTCTTCGCCCATAGTATCATTCAATATTCTGCTTTTAGAAAAGTAACATATGGAACTTGCAGTTGATGATATTGGGTAAACTCTGTGACTAAGCAGGAGAAACCACGTCTATCAATAACTAGAACAAGCCATTTCTGAAATATACAGAGGAAGTCATTTTTTGAAGAAAATTTACAACTTCCTTTACATCATTATTTTAAATAAAACACTTGAAATATACTGCACAAATAACTTACGATCTTCTGGATCATAGTATCTCATCAAACTACTTTCAGGCTTTCCTCATACAACCCCAATAAGTAAATTCCCAAAATAAATCCATATAAAAGCTTTCACCTATAACAAACTGATGTAACATTATATAGGCCTAAAGGCCAAAAGAAGAATATTAACTTATTCAAGTTATGTTTCAAATTGTTTCACGGCCTTCAGACAAACTTCTAATTGAATAAAAATACACTATACACGGCACAAGCAAAATTAGGCATTGAGCAATTATGTGAACTTTGCAAATAACAACATGCTAACACAACAAAAATAAGATCTGGACATATTCAAACACCAAAAAAAATCACATGAAAAGCAGTAATATATAGGAATTTCATAGAGGAAACAGAGAACTGTGATTGTGCTACAATTCAAAATTATACAAGTTCATAAGGGGTATATCTAAACTTGAAACACGCTGTCACGACCCGGATTTCCCACCCTCGGGAGTCGTGATGGCGCCTACTAATAGGAGCTAGGCAAGCCAACTTAATTTACTTCTTTTAGCAATTATCGTCCATTTAATGAAAACAAAACATAACATGATAATGCGAAAGTCTCAAATATAATTAACTGAAAGGAATGCGGAAGTTTAACAAATCCTCTACCCAAGACTGGTGTCACAATACTCACGAATGTCTAGAGAATACTAAATACAAGGTGTGAATTAAACATAAAACTGTTTGTTTCGGTACAAATGATAACAAACTGAATAAAACATAAAGGGACTCCGGGCCTGCGGACGTCAGCAAGGCTACCTCGAATGTCCCTGGACCAAAAGCTCGCTCCCAGAATGCTACTGCTACTCAAATGTTGTTCCAACACCTGGATCTGTGCAAAAAGATGCACAGAGCATAGCATCAGCACAACCGACCCCATGTGATGGTAAGTGCCTAGCCTAACCTCGGCGAAGTAGTGACGAGGCTAGACCAGACTACCAAAACAATGCCTGTGCAGATATATATATGCAAGTACAACGAAATAATAGCGGAAAGTAAACAATTAGAGCTGAGAGGGGGAACATGCCTATGGGGTAGCAGATAAATCAGAATATCAGGAATAACAAAAGAAACTACATCTGATTTCTTCTAACACAGAATAAGTGAAAACAAACCACTTTCACTTGTTTCAATTTCCTCTCGTTGTAAGCGTGCAACTCGATCCCATTTCATAATATCACGTGGTAGGCGTACCACTCGATCCCATTTTTATAATATCACGTGGTAGGTGTACCACTCGATCCCATTTCATAATATCACGTGGTAGGCGTACCACTCGATCTCGTTTCATACTATCACGTGGTAGGCGTACCACTCGCTCGTTTCATACTATCACGTGGTAGGCGTACCACTCGATCCCATTTCATAATATCATGTGGTAGGCGTACCACTCGATCCCATTTCATAATATCACGTGGTAGGCGTACCATTAGATCCCATTTCATAATATCACGTGTTAGGCGTACCACTCGATCCCATTTCTTTCAACACAACACACAATATAATCCCGGTAAGGGAGAAAGATATTATAATAAACTATCCCGACAAGGGAACAAGATAATATAATAAACTATCCCGGCAAGGGAGATCCAGCTATAACCAAACATATTCAATTTCTACTCAAAACAATTAAATCACCACTTCGTCTCAAGAGTTACTGGCTCAGTGTTAAAGATTTTTAACCAAGTCCTCATAAACAACAATTAAGAATTCGATAATTTAGCAATTTAGGACTCACGGTCATGCTCGACACCAATGTATAGATACTCGTCACCATGCCTATACACCATACTCGACAAATAGCAATTAGCAAATAAGACTCTACTCCTATTCCCTCAAGCCAAAGTTAGACCAAACACTTACCTCAAATGCTCCAAACTCAACTCAAGCCTCTAGTATAGCTTTACCCTTCGAATTCACCACCAAACCGCTCGAATCTAGTCACAAATTACTTGAATGTATCAACAAATGCTAATCGAATCAATTTGAATGCATGAAAATGAATTTCCCAAAGTTTTACTCAAAAATTCCCAAAACGCCCCCAGGCCCACGTGGTCAAAACCCGAGGTTCGAACCAAAACCCGATTACCCATTCCCCCACGAGTTCATATCTATGATTTGTTTTGAAATCGGACCTCAAATTGAGGTCCAACTCCCCAATTTGAAGAAAACCTAGGTTCTACCAAAAATCCCCATTTTCACCCATGAAAATCCTTGATTTTAAGATGAAAACATGATAAATGATGTAAATTATTGAAGGGATTAAGTAACCATTGACTTACAAATGATTTGAGGAAGAAAGTTTTCTTGGAAAATCGCCTATGGAGTGTTTGAGTTGAAAGAATGAAGAAATTGAAAATTCGTCTAAGTATGAAAAATGCAGGTTGCAGGTATGGGAATTGCGAACTGGGGTTCGCAATTGCGAACCCCGACCTACTAACTTGGGAAATGCGAGATTTGGTTCGCATTTGCGAACTCTGACGATGGCTGGGACTTTTGCATTTGCGAGCCCTTTTATCGCATTTGCGAAGGCTCCTCATCGCATTTGCGGACTGTTTGTTCGCATTTGCGACCCCTATGCAGGTGCTCCCTTTCTCGCATTTGCGGTCCTGGACTCGCATTTACGAGCTCGCATTTGCGAGAAATTCATCACAAATGCGAAGATACCAGATCTGACCTGCAACATTTTTTCCAAAGTTCAAAAATGCAACGCGTGGCCTATCTAAAACTCACCCGAGCCCTCGGGGCTCCAAACCAAATATGCACACAACCTCAAAAATATCCTACGGACTTACTCGTGCGATCAAATCGCCAAAATAACGTCATATACATAGAATCAAGCCTCAAATCACATGATTTCTTCCAACTTTTCATAAAACTTAAATTTTCCATTTTTAAGTCCGAAACACGTCAAATGACGTCCGTTTTCAACTAAACTTTATAGAAAGCGCTTAAATCATATATTAGACTTGTACCGGGCGTCGGAACCAAAATACGAGGCCGATACCATAGTCTTCTGATCAAATTTCCTTTCCATTTTCCTTAATTAATTTCAGAAAGCAATTTCACACAAAAATTCATTTCTCGGGCTTGGGACCTCGGAATTCGATTCCGGGCATGCGCCCAAGTCCCATATTTTTCTACGGACCCTTCGGGACCGTCAAATCACGGGTCCGGGTCCGTTTACCGAAAATGTTGACTAAAGTCAACTTTAATCATATTAATATCAAAATTCATCAATTTTTACACAGAATTCATATTTAAGCTTTCCGGCTACGCGCCTGGACAGCGCACGCAAATCGAGGTAAGTAAAAGTGAGGTTTACAAAGCCTCGGAAGCACGGAGTGAAAGAGAAAACAGGTGATGACCCTTTGGGTCGTCACATTCTCCACCTCTAAAACAATCGTTCGTCCTCGAACGGACAAAAGAAAGAAGTACCTGAGTCGGGAAATAGATGAGGATAACGACTCTGCATATCCGACTCGGACTCCCAGGTCGATGCCTCAGGAGGCTGACCTCTCCACTGGACACGCACTGAAGGAAAACTCTTCGACCTCAACTGTCGAACCTGCCGATCTAGAATAGCCACCGGCTCCTCCTCATAAGACAGATCCTTGTCCAACTGGACAGTGCTGAAATATAACACATGGGCTGGATCGCCGTGATACCTCCGAAGCATGGACACATGAAACACTGGATGCACGGCTGACAAGCTAGGTGGCAAGGCAAGTCTATAAGCCACCTCTCCCACACGATCGAGAATCTCAAATGGACCAATGAACCTAGGTCTAAGCTTGCCCTTCTTCCCAAATCTCATCACGCCCTTCATAGGCGATAATTAGAGCAAGACCCGCTCACCAACCATGAAAGCTACATTATGATTTGCATAACTCTTTTGTCGCGACTAAGCCGAACGAAGCCTGTCCTGAATGATCTTGATCTTATCCAAGGCCTCCTGAACTAAATCTGTACCCAATAACCGAGCCTCTCCCGGCTCAAACCATCCAACTGGAGACCGACATCGCCTACCATACAACGCCTCATATGGGGCCATCTGAATGCAGGACTGGCAGCTGTTGTTGTAGGCGAATTCTGCTAAAGGCAACAACTGATCTCACGAACCTCCAAAGTCGATAACACAAGCCCGGAGCATATCCTCCAAAATCTGAATAGTCCGCTCGGACTGACCGTCCGTCTGGGGATGAAACGTTGTGCTCAACTCAACCCGTGTGACCAACTCTCGCTGAATTGCACCCCAGAAACGCGAGGTGAACTGCGTACCCCTGTCTGAAATGATAGATTCCGGCATACCATGAAGGCGAACAATCTCCCGGATATAAATCTCAGCTAACCTCTCGGATGAATAGGAGACTGCCACAAGAATGAAATGTGCTGACTTGGTCAGCCTATCAACGATAACCCTTATCGCATCGAACTTCTTCCGACTCAACGGAAGTCCGATGACGAAATCCATGGTAATCCTCTCCCACTTCCACTCGGGAAGCTCAATCCTCTGAAACTAACCACCAGGCCTCTGATGCTCATTCTTAACCTGCTGACAGTTCAAACATCGAGCCACATATGCAACAATATCTTTCTTCATCCTGTGCTACCAATAATGTTGTCTCAGATCCTGATACATCTTCGCGGCGCCCGGGTGAATAGAATACCAAGAACTATGGGCCTCCGCTAAGATGAACTCTCAAATCCCATCGATATTGGGCACACAAACTCGCCCCTGCAATCTCAAAATACCATCGCCATCTAAGGTCACCTTCGTGGCACCTCCACGCTGCACCGTGTCTCTCAGGACACACAAATGGGGATCATCAAACTGCCGATCACGGATACGCTCCAATAATGAGGAACGAGCGACCGTGCAAGCTAACACTCTGCTAGGCTCAGAAATATCCAATCTCACAAATCGATTGGCCAGTGACTGAATATCCAAAGCAAGCGATCTCTGGCTGACCAGAATATAAGCAAGACTACCCATGCTGGCGGACTTCCTACTCAATGCATCGGCCACCACATTGGCTTTCCCTGGGTGATACAAAATAGTAACATCATAATCTTTCAATGAATCCAACCATCTCCTTTGCCTCAAATTCAACTCCTTTTGCTTGAACAAATATTGAAGACTCTTGTGATCAGTGTACACCTCACATGTCACACCATATAGGTAATGCCTCCAAATCTTCAAAGCATGAACAATGGCTGCCAACTCTAGATCATGAACCGGATAATTCTTCTCGTGGATCTTTAACTGCCTCGATGCATAGGCAATGACTCTGCCATCCTGCATCAATACTGCACCAAGCCCAATACGGGAAGCATCACAATAGACTGTATAAGGCCCTGAACCTGTGGGCAAAACCAATACCAATGCTGAAGTCAGGGATGTCTTGAGCTTCTGAAAGCTCGCCTCACACTCATCTGACCATCTGAACTGGGAACCCTTGTGGGTCAATCTGGTCATCGGGGCTGCAATAGATGAAAATCCCTCCACGAACCGACGGTAATAGCCTGCTAACCCCAAGAAACTCCGAATCTCTGTAGCTGATGCTGGTTGAGGCCAGTTCTTGACTGCCTCTATCTTCTTCGGGTCCACTTGAATACCCTCTGCTGATACAACGGGACCCAGAAATGCTACTGAACTCAGCCAGAACTCACACTTGGAGAACTTGGCATATAACTGACTATCTTTCAGAGTCTGAAGAACCACTCTGAGGTGTTGCTCGTGCTCCTCCTGGCTGCGGGAGTATACCAAAATATCATCAATAAAGACTATCACGAACAAGTCCAAATAAGGCCTGAACACTCGGTTCATCAACTCTATAAATGCTGTTGGGGCATTGGTCAACCCAAATGACATGACCAAAAACTCATAATGCCCATACCGAGTGCGGAATGCTGTCTTAGGGACATCAGACGCCCTAATCCTCAGCTGATGGTAGACAGATCTCAAGTCTATCTTTGAAAACACCTTTGCACCCTGAAGCTGGTCGAACAAATCGTCAATCCTCGGCAGTGGATACTTGTTTTTATCGTCACTTTGTTCAATTGCCGGTAATCAATGCACCTCCTCATCGAACCATCCTTTTTCTTAACAATTAACACCGGCGCACCCCAAGGCGAAACGCTGGGTCTAATGAAACCCTTCTCAAGTAAATCCTGCAACTGATCCTTTAACTCTTTCAACTCTGGCGGGGCCATGCGATACGGCGGGATAGAAATGGGCTGCGTGCCCGGAGCCAGATCAATACAAAAATCGATGTCCCTGTCGAGTGGCATACCCGGCAGGTCTAAAGGGAAAACCTCGGGGAACTCCCGAAAGATAGGAACAGAATCAACAGAAGGGACCTCTGCGCTGGAATCACAAACATACGCCAGATAAGCTAAACACCCCTTCTCGACCATGCGTCGAGCCTTCACATATGAGATAACACTGCAAGTGGCATGACCTGGGGTCCCTCACCACTCCAAACGGGGCAAATCTGGTAAAGCCAAGGTTACGGTCTTGGCGTGACAATCTAAGATAACATGATACGGGGACAACCAATCCATCCCTAATATAACGTCAAAATCCACCATGTCTAAGAGCAATAAATCCACACGGGTCTCAAGACCCTCAAACACTACCACACAGGAACGATGAACTAGGTCGACCACTAGAGAATCACCCACCGGTATAGATACATAAACAGGAATACCCTAAGCATCACTAGGCATAACCAGGTAGGGTGCAAAATAGGACGACACATACGAATACGTAGACCCGGGGTCAATTAGCACGGAAGCATCTCTATCACAAATCAGAATAGTACCTGTAATGTCTGCACCTGAAGACTCAGCCTCTGGCCTGGCTGCTGGCTGGCCTCTACCTCTGGCGGCCTGAACTCCACCTCTATGACTTCTACCTCCACCTCTAACACCTCTGCCACCACCCCTAGCTGGCTGGGCAGGCTGTGGAACCTCTGGTGCCTGAACCATAGCACGAGAACTCTGATGCGGAGAGCTGCCATAAACTAGAGGGCAATATCTGACAATGTGCCTCGGATCACCACAAGCTGAGCACCCCTCAACCTCGGGCAAACCCTCCTGTTGTGACCATACTCACCACAATCATAACATCTACACGAACGATGCAGCTGAGGAAACTGAGGCTGACCCTGTCGACCTGAATGACCACCTGAAGTACCATGAGTGACCTGGAGAGCTGACTGAAAGGGCCTAGGAGGATGGCCTCTACCATAAGAACCTCTACCTCCAGACGAGGTACCACTGAATCTGCCTGCATGACAGGGCCTCTTACCCGAACCACACCTCCCTGTGGCAGAACCCTCTCAACTCTACGGCCCATATTGGCCGCCTCCTAAAAAGTGATCTCACTCCCGGCCTGAGCCACTATACCCGGCTGACCTGCCACCGCTGGCTGAACTCCTGGAAGCAAACCCGCTCGAGAGACGCTCTCCATAAAGCCTACCAACCTGACCAAAGCATCCTGAAGAACTGTGGTGGCTATAAACCCCTCTAGGACCTGAGTTGGGCCCACCAGAGCTGCTGGGGCTGGAACCTCCTCATCATAATCAACATGAGGCTCCACCTCTGGGACTGCTGCTTGGGGCTAAGCTCTGCCCCTGCCTCGACCTCTGGCACGGCCTCGTCCTCGCCCTCTGCCCCTCGTAGGAGCTGCTGCTGGGGGCTCGGGCTGCTGCGCGGTAGAAGTGGAAGCACCTGTTCTCTCCATCTGCGAAAGAACAGAGTAGAAAGACAAGCAGTATTTGAGAAACAGAATCGCACGACAAGAAAGAACAAAAGTGAAGTTTTCCTAACTCTGTAGCCTCTGGGGGATAAATACAGACGTCTCCGTACCGATCCCTCAGACTCTACCGAGTTTGTCCGTGAGTTGTAAGACCTATGTAACCTAGTGCTCTGATACCAACTTGTCACGACCCGGATTTCCCACCCTCGGGAGTCATGATGGCGCCTACTAATAGGAGCTAGGCAAGCCAACTTAATTTACTTCTTTTAGCAATTATCGTCCATTTAATGAAACAAAACATAACATGATAATGCGGAAGTCTCAAATATAATTAACTGAAAGAAATGCGGAAGTTTAACAAAATCCTCTACCCAAGACTGGTGTCACAATACTAACGAACGCCTAGAGAATACTAAATACAGGGTGTGAATTAAACATAAAACTGTCTGTTTCGGTACAAATGATAGCAAACTGAATAAAACATAAAGGGACTCCGGGCCTGCGGACGTCAACAAGGCTACCTCGAATGTCCCTGGACCGAAAGCTCGCTCCCAGAATGCTACTGCTACTCAAATGTTGTTCCAACACCTGGATCTATGCAAAATGATGCACAGAGTGCAGCATCAGCACAACCGACCCCATGTGCTGGTAAGTGCCTAGCCTAACCTCGGCGAAGTAGTGACGAGGCTAGACCAGACTACCAAAACAATGCCTATGCAGATATATATGAAAGTACAACGAAATAATAGCGGAAAGTAAACAATTAGAGCTGAGAGGGGGAACATGCTTATGGGGTAGCGGATAAATCAGAATATCAGGAATAACAAAAGAAACTACATCTGATTTCTTCTAACACAGAATAAGGGAAAACAAACCACTTTCACTTGTTTCAATTTCCTCTCGTTGCAGGCGTGCAACTCGATCCCATTTCACAGTATCACGTGGTAGGCCTACCACTTGATCCCATTTCATAATATAACGTGGTAGGCGTACCACTCGATCCCATTTCATAATATCACGTGGTAGGCGTACCATTCAATCCCATTTCATAATATCACGTGGTAGACGTACCACTCGATCCCATTTCATAATATTACGTGGTAGGCGTACCACTCGATCCCATTTCATAATATCACGTGATAGGCGTACCACTCGATCCCATTTCAAAATATCACGTGGTAGGCGTACCACTCGATCCCATTTCATAATATCACGTGGTAGGCGTACCACTCGATCCTATTTCATAATATCACGTGGCAGGCGTACCACTCGATCCCATTTCCTTCAACACAACACACAATATAATTCCGGTAAGGGAGAAAGATATTATAATAAACTATCCCAGCAACGGAACAAGATAATATAATAAACTATCCCGGAAATGGAACAAGATAATATAATAAACTATCCCGGCAAGGGAGATCCAGCTATAACCAAACTTATTCAATTTCTACTCAACACAATTAAATCAATACTCCGTCTCAACAGTTACTGGCTCAGTGTTAAAGATTTTTAACCAAGTCCTCGTAAACAACAATTAAGAATTCGATAATTTAGCAATTTAGGACTCACGGCCATGCTCGACACCAATGTATAGATACTCGTCACCATGCCTATACACCATACTCGACAAATAGCAATTAGCAAATAAGACTCTACTCCTATTCCCTCAAGCCAAAGTTAGACCAAACACTTACCTCAAATGCCACAAACTCAACTCAAGCCTCTAGTATAGCCTTACCCTTCGAATTCACCACCAAACTGCTCGAATCTAGTTACAAATTACTTGAATGTATCAACAAATGCTAATTGAATCAATTTGAATGCATGAAAATGAATTTCCCAAAGTTTTACTCAAAAATTCCCAAAACGCCCCCGGGCCCACGTGGTCAAAACTCAAGGTTCAAACCAAAACCCGGTTACCCATTCCCCCACGAGTTCATATCTATGATTTGTTTTGAAATCGGACCTCAAATTGAGGTCCAACTCCTCAATTTGAAGAAAACCTAGGTTCTACCCAAAATCCTCATTTTCACCCATGAAAATCCTTGATTTTAAGATGAAAACATGATAAATGATGTAAATGATTGAAGGGATTAAGTAAACATTGACTTACAAATGATTTGAGGAAGAAAGTTTTCTTGGAAAATCGCCTATGGAGTGTTTGAGTTGAAAGAATGAAGAAATGAGGTGAAAATTCGTCTAAGTATGAAAAATGCAGGTTGCAGGTATGGGAATTGCAAATGCGAGATTTGGTTCGCATTTGCGAACTCTGACGATGGCTGGGACTTTCGCATTTGCGAAGGCTCCTCATCGCATTTGCGGACTTTTTGTTCGCATTTGCGACCCCTGTGCAGGTGCTCCCTTTCTCGCATTTGCGGTCCTGGACTCGCATTTGCGAGCTCGCATTTGCGAGAAATTCTTCGCAAATGCGAAGATACCAGATCTGACCTGCAACATTTTTTCCAAAGTTCAAAAATGCAACTCGTGGCCTATCTAAAACTCACCCGAGCCCTCGGGGCTCCAAACCAAATATGCACACAATCTCAAAAATATCCTACAGACTTACTCGTGCGATCAAATCGCCAAAATAACGTCATATACATAGAATCAAGCCTCAAATCAAGTGATTTCTTCCAACTTTTCATAAAACACAAATTTTCCATTTTTAAGTCCGAAACACGTTAAACGATGTCCGTTTTCAACCAAACTTTACAGAGAGCGCTTAAATCATATATAAGACTTGTACCGGGCGTCGGAACCAAAATACGAGCCTGATACCATAGTCTTCTGATCAAATTTCCTTTCCGTTTTCCTTAATTAATTTCACACAAAAATTAATTTCTCGGGCTTGGGACCTCGGAATTCGATTCCGGGCATACGCCCAAGTCCCATATTTTTCTACGGACCCTCCGAGACCGTCAAATCATGGGTCTGGGTCCGTCTACCACAAATGTTGACCAAAGTCAACTTTAATCATATTAATATCAAAATTCACCAATTTTTACACAGAATTCATATTTAAGCTTTCCGGCTACGCGCTCGGACTGCGCACGCAAATCGAGGCAAGTAAAAGTGAGGTTTTCAAAGCCTCGAAAGCACGAAATGAAAGAGAAAACAGGTGATGACCCTTTGGATCGTCACACATGCTGAAATTTGTCAAATAAAGGTAGAGAGATAGATTAAGATGGGGTTACAGAGTATAGCACAAATCACGTTTCAGCCATAGATATTCAACAATCCTTGATTCAAGCTCACAACATGAATTCTTATAACTTTAAGGTATCAAAATCGACCAAAAACATAACATTAGAAGAAAATTACCTCGACAGCAGCGAACCAACAAAATCCGCTTAAAAAGAGCTCAAGAAGCTCGAAAATGGAGCCCAGCAACTTTGAACAACAACAAGCAAAAATTCGGCCAATCCCTCTTCTTTCGAAATCTTTGTTTCACTTTGGATTTCCAAAAGTTTCGTTTCAGAATTCTTCTCAGCTATTTCGTACGCCTCATTATCTCTTCTTTTATTTTCGAAATTTTCAGATTAGATATTCACTTTTTAATTTCGAAAAAAAATTCGTTTTCATCTGCTAGTTCATGTTTTTTACCGCAAGTATGTATGAAGATGAGAGTGGTGAGTGTGTGGGGGTGTAGGCAAATCAGAGAGAGTGAAGAGAAGGCAGAGTAGTGGCGTTTGTGCTCTGTTGTAAAGAAGAAGAAGGGAGGGATCAGATTTTGTCTCCTTTTTTTGGAGAATGAAGCGCCGCTTTAGGTTGATGAAGGGGTCTAGGTCTGTTCTCAGATGTTAGGTCTGAGATGGAGATGGTCTTCTATTCTCTGTTCAGAAAAATGAAAGAGGGAGGGCTCCTGAAGAAGGCAAACAACGCTAGGCTCTAAGGGTCTCAAAGATCGGAACCCTATTAGGTTATTTAGGAAGGGGTTTTAAGAAGGGGTTTGTGCCGGTCCGGGTCAACAGATTTGGGCCTGGGTTTAGATAGTTGTTTGGACGGGTTTGTGGCTTAAAGATGGCCCAATTGCTTAATTTAAAACCCCATTGCAATTAAATCCTTATTCCCTTTTATTTTCTTTTTTTTAATTAAAAATCCTCGAAATTAAAATCCTAAGTTATCTAAATTGTAAAACTAAACTAATTACTTAGTTACAATAATTATAACAATTACTTAATCCTAAATTAAAAGTGAAAAAATCAATAATAAAAGGAAAAAGGGTAACAATGAGCTATTTTTGTAATTTTTCATTTTTAATAACACAAATAATTAAATAATTAATCCTAAATACGTAAAAAAAATCCTAAATGCAATGCATGGAATTTTTGGCATTTTTTATGATTTTTTAACAAAAATTGAACATGAAAAAAATGCAAACAATTAATAAAATCCCACAAAAATCCTATAAAATGGCAAATAATCGGAAAAATCTATTTTCTTTGATTTTATAGGAGTATTTCATATAGGGCAAAAATCACGTGCTCACAGTTGCCCCTCTTTGCTCGGAAACATGAAGAGTTTTCGGGCAAAGATAAAGTGAGCAACTACGAGCAATTTTTGCCTGTTTGAAACTCCATTTAGAAGCATTTTTAAAAAGTTTGACCGAACCTTGCTTCGTAGGTTGCCTACATATCCTTGGTTTTAAAGGAATCAGGTCGGTGTAGTTCTGGAAATTTTGGTATCTGGGACTACCGAGAAACTATGGTTTCGCTGATGTTTCTGCTGTTTCTGCTTGCTGAGCTCCTTATTACACCAAGATGAAAAATAAAAAATAAATAAATAAATAAATAAAACTAAGCTAGCTTAGCCTATCAACTATGAGTTACAAGATTCCTATCTTTAAATCTTCTGGAGCTCGATCTTGAGTTTTGGCTGGTTTTTCTCGCAGGCTCCAATCTGAATCTTGATGCTCGTTAGCTGCAACCGCTGGTTCAATTTTCTTCGACCTCTCGGATCAAGCGGGACATGCAAAGCTTGTGACTTCAATCAAATTTTGAGTAGTCTGCATCTTTTCTCCGCTTCTACACTCAGAGTTCAACTTCTTTTCTTGTTTCTTCTTTTCTCTTATATGGGTTGAGACTCTTTCTTTTGGTCATCTCAATCTTGTGGCTCACAGAGAAAACCTGTTCCGGCACCAAAGCAAACAACGAACGAAATTTTTGGGCCCCAGTTTTCACTAGGAAAATTTCGTGAGTTATTGTAACAAAAATCTAAACTATTTCGTTATTGGAAAGAAAATAAAATAAGGATTGTGTATCCTTGGGAAAAAGAGATTAGGGAGTGGAGTCATATATCTATACTAAAATCAACCAGGGAGTGGAGACGCTATGTTGGAAAGGCGACTAGGAGCGGAGACCCTATGTCTAAAATGAAATCAACTAGGGAGTGGAGACCCTATGTTGGAAAGGCGACTAGGGAGTGGAGACCCTATGTTTAAAATAAAACCAACTAGGGAGTGGAGACCCTATGTTGGAAAGGCGACTAGGGAGTGGAGACCCTATGTCTAAAATAAAATCAACCAGGGAGTGGAGACCCTATGTTGGAAAGTATGTCTAAAATAAACTCAACTAGGGAGTGGAGACCCTATGTTGGAAAGGAGCGACTAGGGAGTGGAGACCTTATGTCTAAATGACTTCAACTAGGGAGTGGAGACCCTATGTTGGAAAAGCGACTAGGGAGTGGAGACCCTATGTCTAAAAATAAACTCAACTAGGGAGTGGAGACCCTATGTTGGAAAGGCGACTAGGGAGTGGAGACCCTATGTCTAAAATAAACTCAAATAGGGAGTGGAGACCCTATGTTGGAAAGGCGAATAGGGAGTGGAGACCCTATGTCTAAAATAAACTCAACTAGGGAGTGGAGACCCTATCTTGGAAAAGCGACTAGGGAGTGGAGACCCTATGTCTAAAATGACTTCAACTAGGGAGTGGAGACCCTATGTTGGAAAAGCGACGAGGGAGTAGAGACCCTATGTCTAAAAATAAACTCAACTATGGAGTGGAGACCCTATGTTGGAAAGGAGACTAGGGAGTGGAGACCCTATGTCTAAAAATAAACTCAACTAGGGAGTGGAGACCCTATGTTGGAAAGGCGTAACTAGAGATCGGGGACCCTAGGCTACCATTTTTTGAATTTTTCTTCTTATCTCTTTTTTTCATTTTGTTTCTTCTTATTTTTTTTCTTTTTTTTTATTTCATAGAATGAGTGAATGCGGGAAAGAATTTTGGAGGGGACTTCCCTTTATGGATTGTTGCTGCAAAGCTGTTTCTAGCCCTTGCGCGGTTTCTTTTTGGTTGCACCTGCTTCTTGCAAGGTTGCTTTGGATTGCACCTGTTTCATGTTTTCAAACAAAGAACAATTGTTAGTTTGAAATGGTGGTTGGTTTTGTGGCCTTGATTGTTCTTATCACTTGATCTCGGCCAACTCTTTCGATGAACATCTCTGTTGCTTGTTGACTTTCTGGAGATCAATCTCTCTTTTAAAACCCAGGGACCTTGACCTTCCCAAAATTTCACATGATGGTCTAACCATGCGGGGCTGTGGCCTTTTCATCTTATTTCTCCTTTATGGGCATTTGGCTTTGGATTTATATCCTTTTCCATAATTCTGACTTTGGAACATCGGCCATCATGGCCAGTCGAGGCCGACTTACGCCCCTTACAAAGCTGGGTGCCTTTTTGCATATTAGCTTGTATCAAATGAGAACCCTGTAAATCAGTCTTACCATCCTTTTTTTGTCTTAGTTTCAGAACAGAGTTAGACCTAAAGGGATTCAAAGAAAACAAACAATGGAATGGAGAATGAGTTTAAAACAAGAAGTGTCCCTTTCGGGGAAAGGAAAGAAGGACTTATCTGGAGTACATGCGGACTTTAATGAACATGACATGCCTGTTGGACTGGATGCCTGATCTGTGTAAACCGTCCGACTCTCAGAAATTCATCACAACTTTTGCCTCAAAATCGAGAAACCTTGCCAGGACCCTATCAGTGCCGATGGCTGTGAGGATCCTCTTTTCGATCAGGGGTGCCCTTTGCGGGTTTTCACGAGCTGACCTTTCTCATTTCTCTTCTCACCATCACCTTATAGTGCCCGTGTGGGTTTTCACTAACAAGACTCTCTCATTTTGATTTCTTTGCTTACTGTCGCCTCACGGTGCCCGTGTGGGTTTTCACCAATAAGACTCTCTCATTTTATTTCTCTCATTTTAACTGTATCGGATCCAAGTAACTGTATTCTTTGGTCCTTGAACATTCTCACCGATTGATCGGAAGGACTTGAACAGGGTTTGGGTAAAAGGATTTTGATTGAGTAACAACTTTGGAACCTTTTGGGCGGGATCATCGCCGAACCACTGTAATATCTTCCCCAGTTTCACTTTTTGAGGGAATTTGGATTTTTATTTGGTGTGACTCAACCCCAGAGAGAGGCTGCCTACGTATCCTTTCGGAATCAAGTCAAACGTAGTTCAGGGAAACTTTATTTTTGGATTTTCTTTTGTTTTTCTTCCTTGTTTTGTTTTCTCTTTCTTTTTCCTTTGCTTTTCCTCTCTTTTTTTTTCATTTTTCATTTCAAATTCTTTGTCTTTTATTTCCCCCTTCTTCTTTTTTGTATCTTTCTTTTTCTTCTTTTTTTTTTCATTTCATTTTTCAATCAATCTTTTTTTTTTCCACTAACACTCTCAGGTTCCAAAGAGGGTAATCAAAGAAAGGTAATCGGCTCAAAGGGTTGATAGTGTTTGGGTAGTGAGAAAGAAAGCCTTCTTCATCCCAAATGCTATATAGAGGATCCAACATAGTACCTTTCGATTGCATTTGCATTGCCAGTTGTTTCTGGGACATTTCCTTCAATGTGTCCCAAGTACAACGCACTCTTTTGACAGTACTCTTGTTGCAATGTATGGACCTTTCCAATCTGGAACCAATTTTTCTTTAGTTGTTCCAATTCGTTGCTTTATTTCCTCAAACTTATCTTCTTTGCATTCAGAGTCTTGATTCATTATTTCGAAGTCTGACAGCATTTTGGGATATGGGCATGAAGTCCGCAAGCATGTGATATTATCGAAATCTGCATTTAACAGAACTGAAAAGAGGATAAGAAAAAATGACAAAATTAAGAAAAGAGACATCCTTGGAAGAATTTCATTTGATTTTGTTTTTTGATGATTTTTTTTTTCAATTTTAGAAGATAGAAGTGATGTTCTAAACGTCAATGCCACACAAGAGGGGAGGGTGATTTGTGTGGTACCCAATTTTTGCTTAAACTGCTTCTGGAAGGACCTGGTTCTTCTAGGTGTACTAACGATTGCTGTTTGCGGAATTAAAAGTACATAAAATAAAGAACACAGAGATTTTTACGTGGAAAACACCTGGCTCAAAAGGTGAAAAAACCACGACCTACTACTCAGTAGGATTTTCCCAAACTTCCACTAAAATCACTGAGCCAAAACTGCATTTACAAAACTCTTTGTAAACCTAAGGATTAACGTTAATCCCGTTATGGCAACCAGCCTCTAACTGCTGCGACAACTTCAAGTTAACTCTAACTTGAATACTCAAAATACCTATTACAATTGCTTCTAGATAAAGCTGAAAGGTACAATATGAAATACCTACTACAATTGAACTAGAAATAAAGAAAGACACATAAAACTCTTTATGGAGCTGGTTCTTCAATCTGGTTCATGTAGCTTCTGGTTTGCACACTTGAATCACACACGAACTGCTTGCAAAAAGCCTTACTATTTTGCTCCCAATTCTCGTTTAACTTCTGCATTTTTGTGCAACACATTTAATGTGAGAACATCCTGCAATTTATAGAGTTAGTAGATGAAGAAATAACTAGAGTTCTAATGCAACTCTTCCTTGGTGGAAGAGTTCTAGTTGATTTTAACTTCTAACTCCTTCCCTATCTTGAATAGTGTTCTCTTTGATTAAGGAGTCCTTCTCCTTATCGATTATGCAACCTTTTCGATCAGGAGATATTAAATACACCAAGTTAAGCTTATCTCCTTCACGTGCATCCCACATGGTTGAATCTGCCCGTTTTTGTGAACCTGAGGGATGGACCACTGGATGGACCTGGTTAATATCTGAGTTCCTTTGTCAGTCTTCAAAACTAACCTTTACTTGGGCCAAAAAATTCCCCCTTTTTGTTGATGACAAACACTGTGCTTTTCATAAACTTAGGCCCTGCCAGAACTCAGCTCAACATCAACACAATGTTAGAAACATTTTTCGTTTTTATCACTTATCATCAAGGACCAGGTACATTAGGTTATAAACATCACTGTTCAAAGTGTAAGCATCACTTGTTTAAAGCACAACCGTTTTCCCCCTTTTGGCATCATCGAAAAGTTGCATAAAAGTGTGAGATAACCAGATTTTAAATCTTACTTATGGCCACTAGGGCTACTTCAAATGCAATCATGGATTAATCATCATAGATCAAGCGAAGAATTTTAAAAATCAAAGAAATATGAACAAATAGTTAGAGCAAAAACAGTGAATTTCACTGATGATTGATAAGATTCAACCATAAAGCATAAGAAGAAATAAAAATACTGAAATGAGCAAAAGAAACAAAACATCCCGAACTGGGTCACTGATTGATCTACACTAGGCTAGGATTTAAGGCTTGGAAGAGGTAGGGGCTGGGTTATTTGCTTGGAGAAGTTTCAACATGTCTTGAAGAATTCCATCATTCTTCTCCTTTTCCCTTGCAAGTTCAGTTCTAAGAACATCTCTCTCAGATTCTACCTTAACCAATCGTGTCTTCAGCCTTGCTATCTCAATGTCCTTTGCCTCAATCTCCTGTACCAAGACTCTGACTTTGCTATTGATAGGTGTCTTTTTAGATGAACTAGGTTCATTAAGAATGACATTGACTTCATAATCGCAAGCAAGCAGAGTATTAACCCCACTTCTTCATAGGTACCTTGAAATGTACAAGCACAGTTGTGAGAATGAAACCCTAGGGAATGGCATGAGTTTTGGTGCCATTGATAACCCTATAAGTAGGTCCAAGAGGGTTTCATGTTCAGATGGAACAGGTTCATCTATATTTTTGCCAAGTTGAACCAACCCTTCAGCAGCTTTGCCAGACCCACTTCCCCCTGTTTTGCTCACACTCTCTTCTATTTCACTAAATTCCTCTCCCCAAACAACCATTGCACCAGTTTCTTTTATTATATCAACAGGAGTGGGTGAAGAATCAGCCACTCTTGTCCCCTTTCCCCTCACAGTACTTCTAGCGCCCTTGCTCTCTTTTTTTTTCATTTTTACCACCAACTTCTCCAGATTATGTAGACTCTATACCTGCTATACATCCTACATATCTATTCTCCAAATTTGCAGCAACTTTAGAAATTGTCTCAAGAGAAACTTTAGAATCAGAAGATACCTGTTCGGTTTTGAAAGACCTACTTTCTTCCCCCTTAGTAGCAACTTAAATGAATCTTCAGATTTCTAGGATTCTTCTTCCCTAACTGCTTTCAGTTGCTTGTTTATTTGCTTGGTGATGAAGGATTTCCAGAGGTGTTTGACATATCTAGGCTAGGGTATGAAAAAGAAGAGAATTAGATTGTGTTTGGAAGATGAAAGAAGAATGAGAGTTTTTGACGGCTTGAGAGAGATGAAGCAAGGAATACACCAAAGCTGATCAATATACAGAGGAATAATTGATGGGGTAGCTACATCTTTTCAGACTCTTCGAAGTTTAATTAAACTGAATTTCAATTTTGAAGAGACGTAGGAGTGTATCCCTAGAATCTATGTACTTCCATTTGGTTGGGACTCTTTTGAACGGGACTGGTTCACTTATAACGGATATGTCCAAACGGTGTTTGGTATTTGGTAGGACTCTCTGCTCATGATCCAAATATAGTTATTTCAAATTATGCAGAGTGTAGAAAACATACCGTGTTATCTTGATGAACCAGGTTCTTCACTGATAATTCGCTTGTGTGAGTCTAAATTTGCCAAATAGAGAAAATATCATTAGAGATTAATGAGTTATTTTAACACATGGCACAAGAGTATACTATGGAAAGTATGAGACTGAGCAAGATTTAATCTAATTATACAATTTACAGACTTTCTAACCAATTTTTTTTTCAATTTTTATTATTTATTTTTTTCGTTTACCTTGAACTGGTCCTTTTAGGTGATCTTAATCATCCCTAATTCCAATCTGCTCCTCTCAAAGTGATCTCTACCTAAGGCTTTTGTGAAGATGTCAGCAATTTGCTTGTCAGTAGCGCAAAACTCCATAGTGATCAAGCCTTTCTCATAGTTGTCCCTAAAAAAATGGTGTCTAACATCTATGTGCTTAGTTCTCGTATGATGAACCGAATTCTTAGTCATACTAATAGCACTAGTGTTATTACAGAAAATAGGAATGCTACCAACTTCAATACCAAAATCCATCAACTGCTACTTGATCCACAACAATTGAGCACAATCATGAAGCAGCAACAACATACTTAGCTTCAACAGTAGATAAGGCCACTAAATTTTGCCTTTTAGTAGCCCATGACACAAGACATGAACCAAGAAAGTGTGCCATACCTGAGGTGCTCTTCCTATCCACAAGGAAACCTGCATAATCAGCGTCAGTATATCCCACTAGGTTAAAATTACTACCTTTTGGATACCAAAGGCAAAGGTCAGTGGTGCCTTTCAAGTATCTCAATATTCTCTTTTCATTAGTCAAGTGGGACTCCTTTGAATTTTCCTGAAATCGAGCACAAAGACCTACACTGCACACAATGTCAGGTCTGCTAGTAGTGAGATATAAAGGAGAACCAATCATTCCCCTATACAACTTTTGATCAACAGATGAACCAGGTTCATCTATATCTAATTTTGTGGATGTTGCAATAGGAGTGTCAATTTCTTTGGATGTTCCTTCCTGGTTTTGTTACTGAGGAATAGGTTCATGGACAGGTTCCCTCGAGGTTTGAGGATCAGTTCCTCTCAAGTTAGTTCCCCCTGTCATATTGCCCTAGGTGGAGGGACCTGTTCCATCACATGTTCCTTCCTGTGATGCATCTTCAGACTGGACTGTTGGACTGTAGTTTCACCATTTGAATTTTTTATCAGCCCAATCTCTTCATTATCTTGCTCCTGACTCTCAGAAAGAATGTTAGTTTTTGAAAAATAACATATACAATTTTTCTACACAAATAGTTCTTTTATTGTATATCTTATAAGCTTTACTATGTGAAGAATATCCCAAGAATAATCCCTCATCACTTCTGGGATCATACTTACCTAGGGAGTCTTTGCCATTATTGTGCACAAAGCACTTGCATTTAAATGCCCTAAGATGGGATATATTTAGCTTTCTCCCTTTAAGTGACTCATAGGGAATTTTCTTAACAAAAGGTCTAGTCATGAAACTATTTTTGATGTAGCATGCAAAAATTCAGCAAACTTAGCATTTTCAAATTCAGTTCCATGATCAGAACTAATTGATGCAAGTTGATTACCTAGTTGTTTCTGAGTTTTTCTAACAAATGAAGTAAACATGTCAAATGCTTCATCTTTAGATGTTAAAAACAATGTCCAAGTAAACCTAGAGTAATCATCAACAAGCACCATCACATATCTTTTACTACCACTGCTTAATGTTCTCATTGGACCACAGAGATCCATATGGACCAGTTCCATCGTCTGGTGGTACTTACCATTTTCTTGCATTTAAAAGAGTATCTTACCTGCTTCCCCCTTGCACAAGCCTCACAAACTTTGTCTTCCTTGATCTTGATGTTAGGCAGCGCTATCAGTAGATCCTTGGAGACTAATTTGTTGAGTTGACTCAGACTTGCATGTCCAAGTCTCTTGTGCCAAAGGAGGGGATCATTGTCCAACACACTTAAGCAAGTTAGTTCATTTTCTGAAAGTGTGGACAGATCTACAATGTAAAAATTTGTTTACTCTTTTTCCCTGCAAAACAATCTTGTCAGTGGTAAGATTTATCATAAAACATTTGGTAGAGGTGAATGCTACCAAGTTACCTCTATCACATAATTGTGATACACTGATTAGACTGTACTTTAGGCCATCTATGAAGTAGACATTCTCAATAGAGTGAGAATCAGTCTTACCTACCTTTCCAATCCCGATTATCTCAGCTTTCTTCCCATTTCCAAAGGAGACATTACCTCCTTTGAGGTCCTCAAGTGAAAGGAAATGGTTCTTGCTTCCTGTCATATGCTTTGAACAGCCATTATCCATGTATTATATTTGGCTGCTCCCCTTCACTTGGACCCGTGAAAGGAAATCAGGGGTTAGTCTTAGGAACCCAAACTAGTTTGGGTCCCTTTCTATAGGCAAAAGGGTGAATTAGATTCTTTTTAGCCCAACTTGGCAGCCTATTTTTCCCTTGAACAAATTCTTTATTCTTTTGACTAGCCTTTTCTTTTGCAATACATTCACTTTTATAGTGACCAGTTTTACCACAATGTGTGCAAATTTTGTTCTCAGGAAGTGTGAGGTACTTGCTTTTGGGATCCCACTTAGGTCCAGGGGTCCCATAGCCAAGTCCTCTCTTATTGCTACTATGGTGTTCATGTAGCCATGAAAGTGCATCGAAGGACCTATACCATTTACAGGTTCTGTCTAGCTCGTGCTTAACCTTGCTTAGATCCTCCTTAAGGACTCTTATCTGCTCATCTCTCTTGTACAACTCGTCTTTTATTTTTCCTAGGTTTTCTTCTAATGTGAGTTGTGTGTGATCAGCTTTCTTTTTACCTGTTCCTAATTTCAGTTTTAGATTTTCAGATTTAAGCTCTAGGACTGTGGTGTCAAGTTCATGAACCTGGTTCTTCAACTCAACATTTTTACTATCACTCTCATTAGCCCTAAGTTCCAGGTTTTTGCACTTAGCTTTCAGAATCACACACTCCTTAGACAGCTGTTCCTTTTCATTGTTTATAACTTCAAATTCATCAATGAAATCTAGAAGTAATTCAGATAGACTTTCTTTAGACAAAAACTTAATCTTGTCTTTGAGATGAATTATACTTACCTCAGATTCCTCATCGGATTTCCCAATTGCCATAAGTGCTTGTTCATCTCCATCTTCGTCTTCTGAGTCATCATCTGAGCTTTCACCCCAAGCAGCAACCATAGCCTTTGTTGATCCTTTGTTCTTCTTGGGATGAACCTGTTCCTTGGTTCAGCTCTTTCCCTCTTCCATTCAATTTCCCATTGAGGGCAATTTTTGATGTGGTGATCAGTCTTCCCACACTTGTAGCACCCCTCATTGGTTTGTTTTTCAGGAACCCTTGGTTAGTTGTAGCTGCCATTTCTTGAAGGACCATTTTCTCTTATTAGGTACTTCTTAAAATCCTTTGTGATCATGGTCATTTCATCTTCATCTAGATCAGCACCTTCAGTGATTCTGAATGCCAGACTCCTTTCCTTCATAGGTGCATCCATCTTCATGGTTTGCCTTCTAAGTTCATAGGCAGTGAGATTTCCAATTAGCTCATCCAACTTGAGAGTGGCAATGTTCTTTGATTCTTGAATAGCTATGATTTTACTTTCCCAAGAGACTGGCAGAACCCTTGTCAAAATCTTCTCAACTTTGTCTTCTTCAAGAATAACCCTTTCAAGAGACTTAAGTTCATTTGTCAGTGTGGTGAACCTTGTATACATCTCTTGGATGGTTTCCCCTTCCTTCATGGTGAAATTCTCATATTGAGAATACAGCAGTGTTCCTCTGGACCTCTTCACTTGAGGTGTTCTTTCATGTGCAACTTGCAAAGTATCCCAGATTTCCTTAGCAGTGGTACAACTTTGAATTTTACTGTACTCATCTGGACCAAGTCCACATACAAGCCATTTCTTGGCCTTAGCATTTTTCTCCAATTTTCTTAAATCCTCAGCAGTGCAGTCAGCTCTAGTTTTTGGCACATCCACTCCTTCAGCATTCTTCTTTGTAGTAGCAAGGGACCAACAGTGACTATGACCCAGAGTTCATAGTCTTCTCCTATGATGTGATCCCTCATCCTGTTCTTCCGCCAAGAATAGTACTGCCATTGAAAAGTGGAGGCCTAATAGTGGATTGCCCTTCCCAGTTCCCAGGTGGTGCACTCATGTTGATCTTTTCGTAAGGTGTTAGCCTCTTCAAGGATAACCTGCTCTGATACCAATTGATGTTCTAAATGTCAATGCCACACAAGAGGGGGGGGTGATTTGTGTGGTACCCAATTTTTGCTTAAACTGCTTCTGGAAGGACCTGGTTCTTCTAGGTGTACTAACGACTGCTGTTTGCGGAATTAAAAGTACATAAAATAAAGAACACAGAGATTTTTACGTGGAAAACACCTGGCTCAAAAGGTGAAAAAACCACGACCTACTACTCAGTAGGATTTTCCCAAACTTCCACTAAAATCACTGAGCCAAAACAGCATTTACAAAAACTCTTTGTAAACCTAAGGATTAACTCTAATCCCGTTGTGGCAATCAGCCTCTAACTGCTGCGACAACTTCAAGTTAACTCTAACTTGAATACTCAATATACCTATTATAATTGCTTCTAGATAAAGCTGAAAAGGTATAATATGAAACACCTACTACAATTGAACTAGAAATAAAGAAAGACACATAAAACTCTTTATGGAGCTGGTTCTTCAATATGGTTCATGTAGCTTCTGGTTTGCACACTTGAATCACACANAAGAATAGTACTGACCATTGAAAAGTGGAGGCCTAATAGTGGATTGCCCTTCCCAGTTCCCAGGTGGTGCACTCATGTTGATCTTTTCGTAAGGTGTTAGCCTCTTCAAGGATAACCTGCTCTGATACCAATTGATGTTCTAAATGTCAATGCCACACAAGAGGGGGGGGGGTGATTTGTGTGGTACCCAATTTTTGCTTAAACTGCTTCTGGAAGGACACAGAGATTTTTACGTGGAAAACACCTGGTTCAAAAGGCGAAAAACCACGACCTACTACTCAGTAGGATTTTCCCAAACTTCCACTAAAATCACTGAGCCAAAACTGCATTTACAAAACTCTTTGTAAACCTAAGGATTAACTCTAATCCCATGATGGCAACCAGCCTCTAACTGCTGCGACAACTTCAAGTTAACTCTAACTTGAATACTCAAAATACCTACTACAATTGCTTCTAGATAAAGCTGAAAGGTACAATATGAAATACCTACTACAATTGAACAAGAAATAAAGAAAGACACATAAAACTCTTTATGCGCTGGTTCTTCAATCTGGTTCATGTAGCTTCTGGTTTGCACACTTGAATCACACACGAACTGCTTGCAAAAAACCTTGTTATTTTGCTCCCAATTCACGTTTAACTTCTGCGTTTTTGTGCAACACATTTAATGTGAGAACATCCTGCAATTTATAGAGTTAGTAGATGAAGAAATAACTAGAGTTTTGATGCAACTCTTCCTTGGTGGAAGAGTTCTAGTTGATTTTAACTTCTAACTCCTTTCCTATCTTGAATAGTGTTCTCTTTGATTAAGGAGTCCGTCTCCTTATCAATTATGCAACCTTTTCACTCAGGAGATATTAAATACACCAAGTTAAGCTTATCTCCTTCACGTGCATCCCACATGCTTGAATCTGCCCGTTTTTGTGAACCTGAGGGATGGACCACTGGATGGACCTGGTTCATGTCTGAGTTCCTTTGTCAGTCTTCAAAACTAACCTTTACTTGGGCCAACAAGAAGGGTTTACATCAGAAAATTAGACAATAAAGTAAAACATCTGGATCATAACCTGAGATAATCCAAACACAGAAAGGATAGTAAGACTGGCTACTGAGACTCTCTTCTTATGGGGAACTTTCATGCTTGGCCACCGTTTTTTGGCCTTTCTTCTGTCTCGGCAACGGCTGCGATGGCCTTCAGTGCCGGATCAAAGTCCTTATCTTTACAAATCATTCCGACTATTAGCCCGATGTTGTGGGCAGGCAACAGATTGTTCATCATATTAGGAGCTTCTTCATCCTGGAAAACAATTCTTTCAGCTTCAATCAAATCTTTAACTTCCCTTTTGAGGGTCCAACAGTCTCTGTACTGTGTCCCACTGCTCTAGAGTGGTATTCATATCTCGCATCAGCTCGGTGCGTTGGGGACTCGGGGTTCGGCCGGTTCGGGGCCACTGGCTACAATAGATTTAGCCTGATTAGCTTTTGGAACAAGCTTGAATACGATTCACCAATAGGGGTGAACTGATTCTTTCTGAAAGGCTCTCTTGGGCGAGGATTGTATTGGGGATCATTTGGTTGAGGATTATACGAAACTTGGTAAGGATGGGCATTTCTGGGAGGTGGAGCTCGGTTTTGTGGATAATGTTGTGGCCGCGGGTAAGTTTGCGCGTTCATTAACGCATAAGGGGGTGGTGCCACGGCATAAGCAGCATCTTGAAGAGGATAATAATGTTGAGGGACCTCAGGAAGCATATATGATCGGCTGGATGACCTGCGGGTCCCCCTCGAGCTCGAAACTATCATGGCTCCTTCTTCTCTCCCGTTTCCATTTATCAAATCCTCTGAACCATTTTGAACATCTGGTGATGTGGCTTTAAAAGCAGCATGACTCAAGATTTGACCCGTTTTTAGCCCATTTTCTACCATCTCCCCAATTTTGATAGCCTTAGCAAACGGCTTTCCCATAGCGGACATCATTTTCTGGAAGTAGTCCGCCTCTTGGGTCTGTAGAAAGACCGTGACCATTTCAGTTTCATCCATTTGAGGCTTTACCCTGGCAACTTGCTCACGCCATTTGACAGCATATTCACGGAAGCTTTCCGTGATTTTCTTTTTCAAATTGGACAAAGAGTTTCTGTCGGGAGCGGTGTCCACATTATGCTGGAACTGACAAACAAAATCTTGGGCCATATCGTCCCACACGTGCCAATCGGTAATTTCTTGATCCGTATACCACTCAGAAGCGATTCCGGTGAGGCTTTCCCCAAAATAGGCCATTAGCAGCTCCTCTTTTCCACCAGCACCTCTCAACTGGTTACAATATCGTTTCAGGTGAGCGACCGGGTCTCCATGCCCGTCGTACTTTTCAAATTTTTGCATCTTGAAGCCAGCAGGCAAGTGGACGTGGGGAAACATACAGAGGTCAGAGTATGAGACACTCTTTTGGCCACAAGACCTTGCATGTTTTTCAGGCTTTGTTCCAGGCTCTTCATCTTCCGAGCCATTTCCTCTTGCTCGGGATTTTTAACAACCTTTTCTTGCTCCACCGAAAGATCATATCGCGGAGGTTCTGTGAAGGAGTACGGTGTCACATATGTTATTTATGATTGAAGTCGTGGACCCTGAAAGGTGAACATTGGAGGCTCAACATACGGCCATGGTAAAGTTGATTGTGCTCTAGTGCAGACTAGTGCTGTAGAGAACAATATTGGAGGTGCCCAAGAAATTGTCTTGGGGGCGAACCACAGAAGGCATGCCAGGAACATTGGACAACATTGGAGGGTGCCCGTAAGGGAAGAGCGGGTTGAGCACATGGGCGTTGGTAATCTCACCTGACCTGGTGATCAACTCAGGGAACCCAGGGATTGCGCTTGGCGGTTCCCTACTATTAGACCAAGCGTCCCACATTTCCAATATGCGGAGACGCAACATCTTATTCTCTTCAGCAGCTGCTGATTCTAGCTGCAGAATAGCTGATGTCGGGCTATCCTCAGGACCGATGACTGGTAGATTGCTTGCGGAGGCCATCTGTGCCTTTGGATCTTGTGAAGGAGCGGAGGCTAGACTACCAACAAAACCAACCACCAAAACATGGCTATTTTGCACACGCAACAACCTTGTTAGTTTTGAGACGCTTAACAGATAGGATATCGCACGTTTGAATGCAATGCACCTAAACAGTTAAACGTTTCTACCATGTGTTTGAACAGTTGCATGTTTCATCCCGGCCTTAACTAACTCTCTCAGTATGTACCTCTTTTCTTTTATTTTTTCCCTCTCTTTAATCACTCTTGATTTTTTCATTTTGTTTCTGCCGCTCTTTTATTTATAGCCTTCTCTTTTTTTTCTCTCTCTTTTTCTTTTTGTTTTTGTTTTTCTCACTTTCTTTTTTACTTTTTCTTTCTTTTTTCACTCAATTTTTTTTCTTTTTTTTTTTCAGATTATTTTTCTCTTAGTTTCTTTATGACTATGATCGAATACGATGGGGATTGCCTACGTATCATGACCCCACATGAATCAGATCTTGCGTAGTTCAGGAAGATTGAGAATGGAGTAAATAAACTAACTCTTTTTTCATTTTTATTTTATAACACTCAGACCATGAAAGCTTTAAGGCAAAAGAAAAACTTTTTTGAGTTTTAATTTATTTATTTATTTTTTTTTGGAATTTTCGAAAGAAATGCTTTAAAAAAAGAAAGGAAAGTTTTTTTTTTGGATTTTTTTTATTTTAATTTTTTATTTTAATTTTTGAAAGAAAGACTTCTAAAAATTCCTTTTATTTTGATTTGAACATTGGGAATTTCAAAAGTAAAAAGATTTTTTTTTTGAATTTTCATTTGTTTTCTCTTTTTCTAAAGAAGAAAGAAAATACTTTTGAATTTTGGATGTTGCCTCTTAATTTTCGAAAGAGGGACTTTTAAGAAAATATTTTGAATTTCTAAACTTTTTATTTATTTACAAAAGTACTTCTAAAGAAAAACAAAAATATTTTTGGACTTCAATTTTTAATTTTTTTTTGTTGACATTTACGAAAGAAATACTTTTAAAGAAGTGGAAAAAAAATATTTCCCTATTTTTGGATTCTTCTTTTTTTTGGTTTTTTTAATTTTTGGAAAGAAAATTCAAAATAAAGGAAACCCATATTTCGGATTTTTATTCTTTTTGATTTTTCTTTTATTTCTTTTTCCAAATGAAAGACTTCAGAAAGAAGAAAACTATTTTTGAGTTTAAAAACTTCTTTTCTTTTTTTTTTTGAATTTTTTAAGAAAAGATTTCTAAAGAAAGAACTAAAAGAAAATATTTTTGGATTTTTGAAAATTGGGGTCGGAACCGATGAGGTTTGCCTACGTATCTCACATCCGGTGAGAATCAGAGCCGCGTAGTTCGGTCAGTTTTGACGGAACAGGGAAACATGACACTTGAAAATTTTGGTTCATTTTGAAATGACTTTTCTTTTCTTTTTTTCGGAATTTCAGCAGAATTTTAGAATGTTCTAAATACCTACCTCTCACATTTTTTTTTTAATTTTCTTTTTCATTCTAGAAGTCGGTCAACATGCAAGCCGAAACAAACAAATGCGCAAGTACGTAAGATGCATCAGGATGGTCTTTTTAATTTGGGTACACCTGTCCTAGACGGATCCAACCCCTGTGTTGAGTCCCCAAAGCCAAATGCACGTGATGCAAACAAGCGTTCCTACTAGGGATCCGGCATGAGGCTATGTTATTCTAGGTTTAAAAACCTAGGTGTATTGTTCTAATCCTGGCTTACCCGAGCGGACAGCTCGAGCAGGGGTGCAGCGTACCGGGAATACAAAAGCTTCACCGGCTTTGCAACTTGTCCGAACCTCGTTCTAAAATTGGGATATGACTCTAACAGAAAAGAAGTTACGCGAAGTGCACACTTCCCAGATGATTTAGAAGACATAGAGAGAGGAGGGTTTCGTAGCAATTTATATACAGTCCAAACAATATCAAAGCGGTAAAAAGCGGCAATTAGCACATTAGGCTCAAACATGTAAAAATCAGATAATAAATAAAGCCAAGTATAACAGTTATTCTAAGCTCGAATTCTTGAACCCTGAAACAAAAGTTCTGGGTTCTTATCCCCAGCAGAGTCGCCAGAGCTGTCACACCTCCTTTTTTACACACCCGAAGGGATATAAGAGAGTTTTTCCAATTAAAGTGACATTATTCGAAATGGAATTATTTTATTTATTAGAGTCACCACTAGGAATATTTATGGTGTCCCAAGTCACTGGTTTTATTTTTTTTTTAAATCCCAAATCGAGGAAGTTTTTATTTTTAAAGTCTGCGAACTAGAAATTCTAGATAAGGAATTCTGTTAACCCGGGAGAAGGTGTTAGGCATTCCCGGGTTCCGTGGTTCTAGCACGGTCTCATAAACTATTAATAATTGGCCTATTATCTTATTTATTACATGTTTTAAACCTATTGTGCATTTTTTACTTTATAACCGCTTTTATTTATTTAAAACCACTTTTTAGGATTTATGGAATCATTTCTTGAACAAGTTACGATTGTCGTACACTTGTTTGTTTTGGAACACGCCGCAAACCACGCTACATGAAATGCACCCGCGATTCGCGACATGTTTAATTATTATTGTTGAAGATTGAAATTGGGTCACATGATATCTACACCCGGATTTTAGTAATTAAAAATCAATACTATGTCACGGGAACCATACCCGTAGCTATGATGAATTATTTAAATAACGCGCCTAAAGCAACTACGAAGATTCAATTTTCAATAGCAACATTTGTGAGGGCCATGGATTATTTAATTTATTTATGGCACACCTCAAACCTTTTTCTATAAGTGTTAGTTCTTGAATCTAATCTTATGAGGGCCATGGATTATAAATTTTGTTTGGCATGGCATGCCTCATTTTATTTCAAAGAGTTTTATTATTTGAAGTTGTTATAATGGGGTTACATGAAATGCACTCCTGAATTTGGGAATTAGGTGTCATGACTATGTCACGGGAACCGTACCCATAGCCACGAATTTATATTAACAATCGCGCCTAAAGCAAGCTACGAGTATTCAAAATGTTTTCTACACTAAGTTATAATATTAATGTGAGGGCCATAAATTAGGTGATTCAATTGTGAACGGCACGCCTCGATTTATTTTTTAAAAGATTTATCTTTTCCAAGAGAATTTGTACTCCTCTTCGTCCAAAGTATCACTCAAATTCTGCTTTTAGAAAAGTAACATATGGAACTTGTAGTTGATGATATTGGGTAAACTCTGTGACTAAGCAGGAGAGACCACGTCTATCAATAACTAGAGCAAGCCATTTCTGAAATATACAGAGGAAGTCATTTTTTGAAGAAAATTTACAACTTCCTTTACATCATTGTTTTAAATAAAACTCTTGAAATATACTGCACAAATAACTTACGATCTTCTGGATCATAGTATCTCATCAAACTACTTTCAGGCTTTCCTCATGCAACCCAATAAGTAAATTCCCAAAATAACTCCATATAAAAGCTTTCACGAATAACAAACTGATGTAACATTATATAGGCCTAAAGGCCAAAAGAAGAATTTTAACTTATTCAAATTATGTTTCAAATTGTTTCACGGCCTTCAAACAAACTCCTAATTGAATCAAAATACACATTTATTATACATGTCACTAGCAAAATTAGGCATTGAGCAATTCTGTGAACTTTGCAAATAACAACATGCTAACACAACTAAAATAAGATTTGGACATATTCAAACACAAAAAAAAATCACATGAAAAGCAGTAATATATAGGAATTTCATAGAGGAAACAGAGAAGTGTGATTGTGCTACAATTTAAAATTATACAAGTTCATAAGGGGTATATCTAAACTTGAAACATGCTGAAATTGGTCAAATAAAGGTAGAGAGATAGATTAAGATGGGGTTACAGAGTATAGCACAAATCACGTTTCAGCCATAGATATTCAACAATCCTTGATTCAAGCTCACAACATGAATTCTTATAACTTTAAGGTATCAAAATCGACCAGAAACATAACATTAGAAGAAAATTACCTCGACAGCAGCGAACCAACAAAACTCGCTTAAAAAGAGCTCAAGAAGCTCGAAAATGGAGCCCAGCAACTTTTAACAGCAACAAGCAAAAATTCGGCCAATCCCTCTTCTTTCGAAATCTTTGTTTCACTTTGGATTTCCAAAAGTTTCGTTTCAAAATTCATCTCAGCTATTTTGTACGCCTCATTAGCTCTTCTTTTATTTTCGAAATTTTCAGATTAGATATTCACTTTTTAATTTCGAAAAAAAATTCGTTTTCATCTGCTAGTTGATGTTTTTTACTGCAAGTATGTATGAAGATTAGAGTGGTGAGTGTGTGGGGGTGTAGGCAAATCGGAGGGAGTGCAGAGAAGGCAGAGTAGTGGCGTTTGTGCTCTGTTGTAAAGAAGAAGAAGGGAGGGATCAGATTTTGTCTCCTTTTTTTGGAGAATGAAGCGCCGCTTTAGGTTGATGAAGGGGTCTAGGTCTGTTCTCATATGTTAGGTCTGAGATGGAGATGGTTTTCTATTCTCTGTTCAGAAAAATGAAAGAGGGAGGGCTCCTGAAGAAGGCAAACGGCGCTAGGCTCTAAGGGTCTCAAAGATCGGAACCCTATTAGGTTATTTAGGAAGGGGTTTTAAGGGGGCGTTTGTGCCGGTCTGGGTCAACAGATTTGGGCCTGGGTTTGGGTAGTTGTTTGGACGGGTTTGTGGCTTAAAGATGGCCCAATTGCTTAATTTAGAACCCCATTGCAATTAAATCCTTATTCCCTTTTCTTTTCTTTTTCTTTAATTAAAAATCCTAGAAATTAAAATCCTAAATAATCAAAAGTGTAAAACTAAACTAATTACTTAGTTACAATATTTATAAAAATTGCTTAATCCTAAATTAAAAGTGAAAAAATCAATAATAAAAGAAAAAAGGGTAACAATGAGCTATTTTAGTGATTTTTCTTTTTTAATAACAAAAATAATTAAATAATTAATCCTAAAAACGTAAAAACAAGCCTAAATGCAATGCATGGTATTTTTGGCACTTTTATGCTTTTTTAACAAAAATTAAACGTGCACAAAAATACAAACAATTAATAAAATTCTACAAAAATCTTATAAAATGGCAAATAATCGGAAAAATCTACTTACTTTGATTTTGTAGGAGTATCTCATATAGGGCAAAAATCACGTGCTCACACTAGATCATGAACAGGGTAGTTCTTCTCATGGGGCTTCAGCTGACGAGAAGCATAAGCAATCACTCTGACCTCCTGCATCAACATACACCCAATACCAACTCTCGAAGCATCACAATACACTGTATATGAACCTGAAGCTGATGGCAAAACTAACACTGGAGCTGTGGTCAAGGCATTCTTGAACTTTTGAAAGCTCGCCTCACTCTCATCCGACCACATGAAAGGTGCACCCTTTTGAGTCAATTTGGTCAAGGGTGATGCAATAGATGAAAATCCCTGAACGAACCGACGGTAATAACCCGCCAAACCAAGAAAGCTGTGAAACTCTGTGGCTGAGGATGGCCTGGGCCAACTCTGAACCGCCTCTATCTTCTTCGCATCAACCTGAATACCCTCACTGGACACCACGTGCCCCAAGAAAGCCACTCAACTGAGCCAAAACTCACACTTAGAGAATTTTCCATAAAGTTTCACCTCCCTCAATCGCTGCAATACAACTCTTAAATGCTCAGCGTGCTCCTCCTAGCTACGCGAGTTACCAGAATATCATTCCCATATGAGTTCAACCATACAAAAATTATCAAATTTCGATACCATTTGGTCCCTCAAATCATGATTTTTCATTTTAGAAATTTTCTTCAAAAACCAACATTTTCCTCTACCCAACACACAAATTAAATGATAAAAATAAAGATAATATCATGAAATATGTTAGATTCTAGGTAAAGAACACTTACCCAATCGATTTGCTTGAAAAACCCCAAAAGAAGATCCCAAATCCGAAGTATAAAACTCAAAATATGAAGAATTATCAAACCCTCAACTTATATGATTCTGCCAGAACTTCCGCATATGCGGACAAGAAACCACTCTGCGGAATCGCATCCGCAAAAAAGAGACCGCATCTGCGAACTTTGGCTAATTGGCCTGGGACCGCATCTGCGGATATACAGCCGCATCAGCGGCACCGCAGAGGCAAAAGGGAAACCGCATGAGCGAAAATTCTCCGCAGGTGCGATCGCTGGACCGCAAAAGCGGCCATCGCATCTGCGTGCCAGCCTCCGCAGAAGCGTGCAAGCTCCCAAGCCTTCAGGACCGCAGAAGCGGCCGAGCTCATGCAGAAGCGGAGCCGCACCTGCGCTACAAGGTCGCAGGTTGCGAAAATACAAGAACCGGACCTTTAAAACTATGCAAAACATTCTGAACCTCGTCCGAATCACACCCAAGGCCCTCGGGACCCTGTCTAAAAATACAGACAAGTTCTATAACCTAACATGGACTCGCTCGAGGTCTCAAGTCATATCAAACAACACCAGAGAAGCAAATCACGCCATGAATCAAACTATGAACTTCCAAATCTTCCAACTTTGAAAACTCGTGCCGAAACCAATCAAATCGACCCGAAATGACGCCAATTTTATAGACCAGTCCCAAATGACAAGACGGAGCTGTTCTAACTCTCGGAATCGCATTTTGACCCCGATATCACAAAAGTTAACTATGGGTCAAATTCTCCATTTTCCAAACATCAACTTTTCCAACTTTTGCCGTTTTGCCTCAACTTACTCTACGGACCTCCAAATCTAAATCCGGACGCGCGCATAAGTCCAAAATCACCATACGAAGCTAACCCATTCCGTAGTCGTTTACTCCAAAGTTCAATTCCGGTCAAATTCTCACTGCTTAAGCTTTCAAAACTAGATTACTTCTCCCAATTCGACTCCGAATAATCCGATAACTGAATTCAACCATGCACGCAAGTCGATACACATAATATGAAGTTGTTCAAGACCTTACACCACCGAATGGATCTTAAATTCTCAAAACGACCGGCTGGGGCGTTAAACTAATCCCACCGTACAACACAGAATCCTCCGTTATTTCACCATAATAACATCAAAAATAGCAAATAATATATATATATATATATATATAATATATATATATATGTATGTATGTATATATATATGTTGCGGCGCGCAACCAGATCCCTCCATATATCAATATCGGTGTCACAATTCACGCTTATTTTCACCATATCATTCCACCCTTATTCCACCTGTTGTGGCGTGCAACCCGATCTCACCGTATAGTACAATTTTACTATTATTACACCATATCAATCCACCCTTATTGTCGCGCCCCCTTTTTCCCTCCGCGGAGAGAGATCCGGGTTTCGACATTCATGGGGTGTGATAAATCATTTCCTTTTGGGAATTGGGTATTTGAAGAGTCGCCACCTAACAAGTTATGGTGCGNATATATATATATATCCTCGGGCCCAAGTATACTTATACATAACTGCGGCCTCAGGCCCAAAGATACATAAAGCATAAACTGCAGCCTCAGGCCCAAAGATGCATAAAACATAAACTGTGGCGTCATGCCCAAAGATGCATAAAGTATAAACTGCGGCCTCGCGCCCAAAGACAGGTGTTCAACATTCAGGAACTGAGAATCAAACTGCAATACATGATAGTGAAATACTGAATCACACTGAGTTACATGATACTGGAATACTGGATCACACTGAGTTACATAATAATGGAATACTGAATAGGACTAGACCGAGACATGTATTCTTGAACTGATTATAAACACTGATACTTCAACTGTTTATGGCATATTGAGTAATCTATACTAAGACTCGGGGGCATCAAACCCAAGTCCATATTGAATACGCACTGAGCTCACAACGTTCAGAATGAAAGTGGTGAACGAGTTATGAAGCTAGAGAATAGAAGTTCTACAACTATTCAAGAAAATAGGCTTAACTATATTTCTGAGGCAATTGGTAACGTCGTAGAAGAAACGTAGTGTAGGGAGAATCATTAAAAATCCCGAACATAGAGAGTTAGCCTTGTCGCGCCCCCTTTTTTCCCTCCTCACGAAGAGAGGTCCGGGTTTCGACATTCATGGGGTGTGATAAATCATTTCCTTTTGGGAATTGGGTATTTGAAGAGTCGCCACCTAACAAGTTATGGTGCGTTAGGGCACCTAGAGAGATTAACTCTTGGATTGGTTTGCCAGAGACATAGGGTAAGGGCTCGAAATAACATCGAGGGGAAGGTGTTAGGCACCCCTCTTGGTCCACAACTGTGGGTCCCGGCCGAACTTATATATACGAATTAGTCCAAATAAATACTTGAAACAAATAATTACGAATAAGGCATGTTTGTATAACATAAATAATAAGACATAGGTTTTGGACAAGTTGTATTATAAAACAAAAAGAAATTTTGAAAAGGAGGAGTCCTAGGTTGATTAGCCTATAGGATCACCCCACACAATGTCCAGTAAACACTCCTCAATGAGGGGCTACACGTGACATTAGCGCGTAGTCATCATATCCCATATCTACCCTTCCCATCCCCTTAGTGGTCATTCAAAGCGAGTGTTGGTCGATGATTTCTATTGCGTGCTGTTACCCGTCCCTTCTTAATGGTCCTGGAGGGATTTAGGACCTTTACCCATAGGTGGTTCTAGACAGACCCCTAAGGTTTTAAAGGTGAAAATACTAAGGCGACAAGCAAGAACAATTAGGACTTCAGCACATCAGATAAAGGGGAGCAATTAGAGGCTCAGGTTTACCTCCTCAAACAATACACATAGGCAGCACGACTCAAGCACAAATAAGGGCCTTTTGTTAAGCAGTATCCTAAGGCATGATGTCTAAGTGAAATATACAGAAGACGGGCAGTTTATTTTGTAATCTCAGAAGTAATGACCCTAGCATTCCTACTGAATTTTATCTAAAACCTGTTAAACCAGAACAACATTAAGTCACAGAAACAGTTTCAGAGTTGCAAGAACGTCCTATAGGCTTGCCTATGCGCGGAATACTGATGACTACATTTTATATAGTGAAACAAGGCAGGTCTTTCAAACAGACTCTTTTGATCCCTATAGGCATGCTGTTTAATGATAGATTGAGGCAGTTTTTGAAAGAACTTGTTTTAGGGAAAATAGACCATTAATTAACTAGTTTCGAAGTGAGCTAATCGTTAATCGAATTAACTTATTTAAACTAAACTAGTTGAGATGTGTAGGTAGAATTTCTGGTGGAGTTCCTTATAGGCATGGTATCTAGTTTTAATACTGATTTCAAAAACTTTGCAGGAATGATGACAGATAAAAAATATGTAAACACTTGTTATAATGGAAGTTGGACTGGGATTATATCCTATAAGCATGGCATCTAGTTGTTAAATTGATTTTAAGACCTACAAACATGATTTCTATTATGGAATCACTTGAGACCTATAGGCATGATTTTTAACATGGTAAAGCAAGCATAACAAAAAATGTAAAGTCTTATAGGCATGATTTCTGGCATGGTAAGGCAATCATATCGAAATGTAAAGTCCTATAGGCATGATCTCTACCCGTACTACCCCACAGACATGTAACTACCCCCCCCCCCTTTCACTAGTTGCCCCAATATTCATTTACAAATTATTACAGACCATATGAATGAATTACATAAGTAGATAAGAAAATAATAAGTTATTCTATAGGGAGCCTACAGATAGGCCCAGATTTCCAAAGCCTCCAATAGCCTCAAATGCCCAAATTCCATAGCCAATGTCATAGTCTAGGTGTATCAAAGTTCCCTAAGGATCTCAAGGATCCCGGGCAGTGCTTACACCTAGAGTTGGTAACCAAATTGAATAAGTGCAGTGTGGAAGGGCCAACCTCAGTATGCCAGAGTTCAGAGGGTTCTCAAGAGGATCCCAAGGCAGTACACATACTGGAGGGGGCAGAACTTATTGACTTAGGAGTAGAGTGAGAGTGCTTGACACAATTTGAAAGGCTTAGTAGGAAAACAATATTAAAAGGAGGTTTGTTTGAAATAATTTGTGGAGTTAAAGAGGGATTCATGCAGTAAAATAACTTTGAAAAGAGAGAGTTACATGATTAGACAACAGCAAATCAAACATGGAGCCCAAAAACACATCAGCAATACTCACAGGACCAAAACAGGAGGAAAGAACCTACATACAGGGGTGATAGGGATTGGGGATACATAGAGCACATGATTGTAAACACATAAAAGAAAAAGGTCTTAGGAATTGGTACAGACATGCTCAGACCAACTGATCAGCCATAGTCACAGAACCAGTGTCACGCCCCCTTTTTTCCCTCCTTGCGGCGGGAGAATCGGTTTATGATATTTTTGGGGTATGGGACAACTCATTCCTTTTGGGAATTGGGTTTTACATAATTTGAAGAGTCATCACCTAATGATTTATGGTGCATTAGGACACCTACAAGGTTTACTTCTGAATTTATTTGATAACCATAGAGAGGGTAAGGGCTTGAAATTATCCTAAGGGTAGGTGTTAGGCACCCCTCAGGATCCACTAGTGTGGTTCCCCGCCAGATTGTTCTTTGTGAATTTGGTGCAATTAATATGTAAGCAGATATGACTCAAATAAGAGGGGATTTTAATACACGAATGCTTGAAAGTAAACAAAGTATGAAAGAGCAGTTATTAAAGGGCTCATTTTGAAAAGAAGCCATAATATTTTAAAGACAAAGAAAGAAAAGGGGAAGGGGGTCCTAGGTTTATTTATAATATGGATCACATCAATGCAATACCCGGTAATCACTCCTCAAAGAGGGGCTACACGTGGTATTAGCGCACCGGTCATCATATCCATATCTACCCTTCCCACCCCGTTAAGGTACTAAAGCGCGGATTGGTCTCGACCACTATTGCATGCTATTAGCCGTCCCATTCCTATCAGTCCCGGAGGCACTTAGGACTACTATTCCTAAAAGGGAGGGATGTTAGGCTGACTTGGGATTTTAAAGGTGAAAAATCTAAGGCGACGTGCAAAACACATAGGACTGCACATTAAAAGGGGAAGCACGTAAACACTAAAGGCTCATATATACCTCCTCAAACAAAGCAATTAAATAGCATGACTCAAACAACAAGCAGGGTCTGAAAATATTAAGACAAAAAGGGAGTTTAAGTTGTTGAAGAAGACCAATTTATTACATAACTCAGATAAGAAGTCCGAATCAGACCTGCCTACTAGTTATAGCAATTATTAATTATCAAAAATGGGCTCAGCTTTATTTATTGTTATTACCTAAGGTTTGCCTAAGTGTTTAGGGCAGAATCCTATGAGCATGGTATCTATTACGGATTCAGAATGTGGCAAAGCAGTAACAAACTAAAAAATGAGCGGTTTGAAATCCTATAGGCATGCTTGATAAACAGTGTTAAATAGGGGACTAAATTATAAAAACTGGTTCGGGATAGACTGATTTTAAGTTAGACTAGTCTCAGATCCTGCGGGTGATGGCATCCGTCACTACTGAAAAATAGGTCTACGAAAACGGTTGAAAAACCGTTCCCACAGACTGTCAAACCGTTGCCATAGGGATATTGGAACGGTTTAAAGACCGTCACATCACCCGGCGTGCCCATAGGCCTACTGGAACGGTTCTTGCAACGGTTTGCATCGCCGTGACAATAGATACGCCTATCGCAACGGTTTTCCCTTTCTCTGTTGGAACGATTATTTTTTTCAATTGGAACGGTTCAAAACCGTTACCGTATTGTTTATGCAACGGTTTTTAACTGTTACCATATTATTTAAAGCAACACTTATGTAAGCTATTGCTACGGTTATGTTGGATATAGCTACGGTTTCTTTAGGCTATCGTAACGGTTATATTTGTATTTGCAACAGTTTATGGGACCTATTGCAACGGTTTACATTGTCTACTGGAACGACATTTGTGTCTTATTGCAACGGTTCTGATAGTCTATTGTATCAGTTCAGTTAAAACCAAAATGTAGCACCTGTTATAAATAAATATTTATACATATAATAAATTATAATAACACTAAAATTTAAATACATCATAAAATGAAACTATTAATAATACAAAATTATCCATAAAGCTAAATGTTCTACCCCATGAGTGCATAAGTTTAGTACATTTCAAGAGAGTAAATAAGTTTCAAAAATGTTGGTAACAAAAAATTCCTAGAACATTCATCTATAACAACACAAAATTCATTTCAAGTAAGGTCTAATTCTTCATTGTCTTCATCATCCATTTCTTGATCAACTCTGCCTACAAAAGAGCATAAATAAAGTTATTACCCTTCAACAGAATTCGGTCTAAATAAAGTTATTACCCTTCACACTAGTGTATAATAAAATTGAAAGCAAATATACCTGGAAATAGATATGAAAATAAACTGAACCTAAACTTCACCAACCCCTTATCAGAAAAATCATTAAAAACATAATTCTACTTGAAATTCACTTCATTTCCACTTAGTTGACTGCACTTTCAGTTCACACCAATAACCCCAGAATACAATGTACAAACTCCACACCAACCAATTCAATAAAAGCACAAACTTTTTGAACCTATATAAGTATTCACTTCAAATGTACAAACTCAAGTCAATAATCACATAGCCCAAAGATCAAAACTATAAAGCTGGAAACTTTGAAGATACGAAACCAAGAAAGCTCACACAAGCTAATCATTGACTACTTATCCATAAATAGAAAATATTTAAGGAAACACCATATTAATTGTAGCTGCTGATAACAAGAAAAAATAAAACTTTTTTTTTGGAGAATTTTTTAAAATGGGAACACAAGGAACAGTTTGTTTTCCTGTTTACCTTTTCTATTTTTCTGGATATAGTAAATGAACACAAAGAAAATTGTTGGTGGATTTTGATTATTAAAATAATGAAAGCTCTAAGAAGAAAAAAGGATATTACCATATCCACTCTGTCTTGAACCAAAGCAAAATCCAAACCAAGGAAGGAGGAGAAGAAGAAGAAATAGAAGAAGATGTATAACATTTGGTACGTACTGACCTTGATTGTTACTACCAGCAGATGATCGACAATTTTGCTAATCGTATTGTCATACGAGCTTTTGTATAGTCGGCCAAGTTTTTTTTTTTTTGTAGCCACAAAGATGTCCTTATTTGATACAGTATCTGAAGTATCAGAGATTTCCTTCTTTTTTTCCTAGTTACATGAAAACAGGTATAAGAATCTTTCCATATAAAGTTAGCAAGTTCATAATTTAAAAAAAATAAAAAGGATAAAACATCAAACCTCGCGAATTAGAGCAAAAGGTGTTCTGCCAGCAGTGTGCGGACACATCAACTTACTTTGATTCTCTGTATTGGTTTCGGACATTTTCTGCAAATAAACTAGTCAACCAATAGCAACCAACAGTTATGCCTATTACCCACATCAAGACCCAAGACTATACTCATAGTATTAATACAACGCTTGCAACTACCCAAAGAAAAGAAGCCAAATGAGTAGCTAACAAAAATAATTATATTTCATGAAGAGTTTCAGAATATCTATCCAAGCAAGCGGTATGAAAGTTTAGCCAACTTTCAGTTATGATGCATATCATCTATATGGAGTATAGGGAAAACTTAACAAGTTAGCTTCCAGTTAAACAGGAACTATTCTTAACCAGAAGGAAAGAAACATTTATTTGAGATCCAGTCCTGTTTAACTTGCAGTAATGAATTTATACGTACACATTATATGGAAATCTATCATTAGTTTAGAGCTTGTTAAGAATTATAATGTCAACTTACAATGCACACATCCTACTGACTCACAAACTAAAACTGCCAAAGGAAATAAGTAAAGACAAGGCGAAAAGGTTACCAGTAATGAAACACCAACAAATAACCTTATTAGTATAAAGGAAGATGAATAGATCTTACAGCTTATGCAGCAGCCCTAACTAAACTTATGCGCGCAGTATGTATGGTTAAAGGAAGATGAATAGATCTTACAGCTTATGCAGCAGCCCTAACTAAACTTATGCGCGCAGTATGTATGGTTAAAGGAAGATGAATAGATCTTACAGCCTATGCAGCAGCCCTAACTAAACTTATGCGCGCAGTAAACTAGTTACGATATTAATGAGAACTGTTCAGAACTTGCAACTGCAGAATGCATGAGATTTGTTCAATTTGGTAGATGAATGAACTTGCAGTAATGAATAGCGCCTTGTGAATTACTATCATAGAAGAAGCTATTGCAATCTTTTAGCCACTCTGTTTGTGGATTCTAAATAAATCACAATCTAATAAGGAATTAATGAAGTTTCTTTACAAGAAACAAACTGAATACCTACCAAGCTAAAGAACTAAATGTGTTTTAATTTTAACAGGTATTACCTAGTTTGAGGGTGCCATAGTTGGATAGATGTTCCATAGTTGTTATGCATAGTTGTACCTCTTCATAAAGAATTAGCAGAATACTGAGACATTGATCTAATCCACTCATCTCTAAGCTATGAACAGAAGTCAGCAACCAAATAGAAATATGGACCAAAGAAACAAGACCAAACGATAACCAATTAGAGCATCTATTCACCACATTTTACTCAATCAAGTAATTTGCAAGAACAATTATCAAACATGCTGCAATGAGCCACTGATACATGAAAAGATGAACACAAATTAAAACTTGAAGAAGAACAATATCCTATGCGTAGTATATACATTACAGATTCTGAAAAGCAAACACAATATAGGTTAGCCTTTAAACAAGAAAGAAACATTAAGTCATTCAAGAAAAGAAACATCAAGTCAATGACTAAATTTGGGCTAATTCTTAACATAATGTTGTTGCTGGCTATACAAACAAAAATTTCTGGTGAACAGTGCAAGAACTTATCTGAAACTGTAGAACCTCAAATTATAAGGATTTCAATCAAAATCTACCTAGAAATAAGCTCTAAAGTGAACAAAAACTTGTAGCAATCAGCAGCTTCCTCAAACTGGTGTAAAACATTAGTTTCCATTCACCTCAAGACCATTCCAATCTCAAGAATCATACCTCAAAACTCATAAGCAAACAACAGATGTTAACCAAACTTCAAAACTCTCAATAGCTATGAACCAGTTCTACCAAACCAGTAAAGAACACATAGAAAAGTACAAGCAGTTAAGAAGTACAGCAAAAAAAAGGAGAATTTCAGCTATCAATTTACTCAACTTTACCACAAACAGTGGCAAACTTAAACTGCTCATTGTACAGAATTTAGAATTCTTAGTGCACAGAGAACTGATGTACAATGCAGAAATTTGCTGTCAAATACTGTCCCAAATTGAGTTCTTTCTCTGCAGAATTTGCAGCTAACTGATGCAAATTCTGGTATAAAGCTCTGCAGGAATTCTGGATTGAAATGTCACAACTATAGCAGCAATAAGACTTAACAGTTTTCTTCCATTCAGCAATTTAGAAATATGGTGTTATGCCAATACCAACTGAATATTTCATCACAAGGGGTCTCAAAATAGCATCTAACTCAGCATAACTCAAGCAATTTTCAGCAGCAAATCAGTTTTTCAATCGAAGCACACTTTCAACCAACACACATTTCAGTCTACAAAGCAATAACACCCTCAAGTCGATTCAAACTCAACCAATCCCAGAAATCAAAGATGAATTTCTGATTGAGTTTGTGGCTTTGAGCTTTTAAAGTGCTCAAATAGAACAAAACAAACAATAATCCACTTAATTGAGTGTGAAAGTATAAACCAAAAGCATATTAATTTGACATTGACCACTGCTTTTAAGCGTGAAACTCAGAAAGTCACAAACACTAAAGCAATTTAAGACCTTTAAAAGTTAACTTCTTAAAAATCATCTCTTACAATATGAACAGGAAAGAAGTGATTAAGTTATTATACTTTTCAAAGAATGTGTAGAGTCATGTTTAAACAATAAAAACCATTAAGTTCCTTGTGAATGTCAAGTAAGTAGTTGAAAAATGTATATCTTCAGAAAATTGCAGTCAAGGAAAATATTTTTTTCCCACACTTTTTGTTTCAAAGAAGATTACACAAGAAAAACTAGTTTCTTTTAAAGCTCCTAGAGGTGAATTTCCTAGACTCAGCTTTTGTTGGAAGAAAAATCCCAACTAAGAGCTTAGGAGTCGTCATTGGTTTTTGATAGTTTGACTAGTAATATTTAATTGGATTATTTGCTTTATTTAAGCATTGAAGATCTTCTGCAATGCAAAACATAGGTAGAACAAGAAGTCAGCCAAGGTCTAATAGATATATGTCTTTAGAAGGTGAGCTCTTAAATTGTCTGTTAATTTTGCTTGTTATTTTGCCTTTCTTTGATAACCAAGTAATCCCCGAGTGGTGCACATTCGAACTTGGAGGTTAATGGACCTGCCCTCTACCCTTGGCTACCGCAGTGTTGAACTCGTGACATGCGTCTAAGCCGCACATCACAAGTTGCGCTCTTACCACTAGACCAAAGCCCTAGCGGCTGCCTTTTATTTCCTGATTATTTTTTTATGGTAGAGGATTTCAATTTGATTAGCACCTAAATAAACAATTCTGTTTGTGGCAGTCAAAATGAGTGGGTGTTTTGATCTTTATAATCATGCTTCTGATGGTTGTTTGTCAATGTGTCAAGTGTTTATGTTATAAAAAACCACAACACCTTTTGTTGGGTCTAAACAACTTTATGTATTGGTTGTAGGAATGGATTATGCAGATCCAAAGAAGAAGAATAATTTTGTGGGTAAAATTCTTATGGCTGCTATGTTGACATCACTGTGCATTCTTATGCTCCAGCTACAGACAGTTTTTTTTTGGATAAGTCAAGCTACAGAAAGTTAAAGATATTATTTTTCTTAACTAGTCGAATCAGATTCAAGTTTACTGAAATATGCACAACTGGATGTTCAAGTTAACATGTAACTCAAGAATGATCAGAAGTAAAGCTTAACCAACTTCCGTAGAAAAGTTAATAAGGAAAAAAATTCAAAATTACTCAGGCACTGAAACAAAGAAATCCAGACATCTGATAAGCCGATACATGACATATGATTGTTCAAAAACTTCTAGCATTTAACTATGATTAATTAATGTCACGATCCCAGTTCGCCCTCCGTGAACATGTCGTGACGGCACCAAGCCTAATAATGCGGAAAATAAACTATAATTGCGGAAGAAAGTAAATAAAACTGAACTAGTAAAATAAAACGGTGTTTAAGGTGCCGCTCGGCACATACCATAACAATTCTCGAAGCTAACAACATTCCCAAAACCCGAAAACTCACAAATCACAAGCTAAGGGATACATAAGAGGCTCTGACTCAAGAATATCATTCAAAAGGAAAATGCTGATAGAACTATACTTATTACAGAAGATAGAAAGTGACTTTTCGGTCTGCAGACGTAGCAGATATACCTCGAAGTCTCTATAGAAACGCCTCCTTCCAGGCTGACAGAACTGAACGGGAGTACCTGTATCTGCACAACAAAAATGTGCAGAAGAGTAGCATGAGCACACCACGGCGGTGCCCAGTAAGTATCAAGACTAACCTCGGTGGAGTAGTGACGAGGAACAGTCAAGGCACCTACCGGTCAAATAAATAGTATAATCATAGGAATAATGGAACCGATATATAAATATGTAAAGTCTGCATGAATTACTAAAAATGCTACAATTCCCAATAAGGAAAAGAGGACAACAAGTAACAACGAGAATATAATAAATGATGATATGAAATGACGGCAGAATCACAATCCAAATCCTAAGGTCACAACACAGCAAGGGGAAAAACAAGTCAATAACTCATATCCTACAATGATGTTCACATAAGGTCTTGTTCAACTCTTCCCACAATTCTACCAAAAATCTCTGACAAACCACAACTCACGAAAAACCCAGCATCTGAAATCTAACACTTGGCATCCTGTGCCCCATCAATCTCATGGTCATGCTGATAACTAATTGGCTAACTAGGACCACTCTCACATATATAATGGACGAACGAGGGCGTATCTCCACCCTTGATAAAATCGGAAGGAATTCACCTCTAATGGGGTCTCCAACTACGTATATGCTTGTGCAAATATTTTTGACAAGGATTTTCCCAACTAGTAAACATGAAAAGGAGAACGGACTGCACGTACGAATGTTTCCTCACAACTTCCAAGCGGTAAAGCTCATACCGGTAAACAACCCATAATCACAATATTAAATAAATAGGAATGCCTCCACAAGCCGTCACAATTCTTTACAATCAACCCCTGACATAGCCCACCTTATTACGCCACGCGTGCAAATAATAATATAATAGGCACCGCCTTATTTCGCCACACGTGCATCACAATGTTCTCACCTTATTCCGCCACATGCGCAACCCACATATAAGCATATAACATATCCCGCCTTATTACGCCGCATGTGCAAAACATCAATAGCAATAATAGCACGGCAAAGACCTCGTGCAACCCTTCAACAACAACCGCACGGCAAAGACCTCGTGCATCACAGTACCAACAGCCGCACGGCAGAAACCTCGTGCATCATAGTATCAACGACCGCACGGCAGAAACTTCGTGCATCACAGTCTCAAGTACCACACAACAAATGACAATATATACAGGAACAAAGTAAGAGAATCAACTCAGGTATTTCCATTCACCAAAAGACGGTACAACTAACTCATAAGGAATAACCGTAACAGAGAAATACTAAGCGCAATAAGAACAACTCAACAAGGGAGAAATAATACGAAACAACGATTCCATAATACTCAGTTCAACAATAAGGAAATTAACATAAATCAATCAATTACCATTAAGGAAATGTCAATTAAACATAGGATATCTAACTTCTTTCCAATTAAGACCAATTAATTACACGAGAGATAGAATTAATGCTTTCCAGATAAAAACAAGCAGTTAGGAATGATAATGGGACTATAGAAGGGTAAATGTCCACAGTTAAACAGTAAAAGTCAATTAGGCAACAAGAATAACCAAAAAGGGCAGATAAATTCCAAGTAAGTCATGTAGAGGTGAAACTAATAATAGGGAACTCCATCGTATCAAGAACAACTTCATATTTGGTGATTACAAGGACCTAAGAGCATAAAAGGGGCAATTTTCCACAAATAAATCCGAGCACGCACGCGTCACCTCGCGTACAAGGAATACAATCAACAAAGAAGACTCAAATCCTAAGGGGAAGTCCCCCACACAAGGTTAGGCAAGATACTTACCTCGAACCGGCTAAAATCAACTAGCAACCACGTTCTTGCCACGAGTACTCGACTCCAAATAGCCCAAATCTATTCAATTAAATCACACATTGTAAATAACATCTCAAGCAACTGATTCCATTATTTAATTTAAAGCTAAGACGCAAATTTTGGTAAAACGACCAAAACGCCCCTCAGGCCAACGTGGTCAAAACCCGAGGTTCGAACCAAAATCCGGTTACCCATTCCCCCCACGAACCCAAATATATGATTTGTGTCGAAATCGGACCTCAAATCGAGGTCCAAATCCCCAATTTTAGAAAAACCTAGGTTCTACCCCAAACCCCAATTTCACCCATGAATTTCATTGATTTTAAGAGGAAAACATGTTAAATGATGTAAATGATTGAAGGAATTATGTAAAAATCGACTTGCAAATGATTTGGAAGAAGTTTTGTCCTTGAAAAATCGCCTATGGGGTTTGGGTCTTGAAAGAATGGTGGAAAATGGTGAAAAATCGACTAAGTATAAATTTGCTGGGTCTCTGATGTCGCATTTGCGAACTGGGGTTCGCAATTGCGAACCCCGGCCAAGTTTGGGAATTGCGAGAAGCTTGTTCGCATTTGCGAACTATGAGGGAAACTGGGAGGTTCGCATTTGCGAACCATAATGTCGCATTTGCGAAACCTGACCCATCGCATTTGCGAGGTTTTATATCGCATTAGCGATAACTTCAGGCCTGGCACATTTTTGCATTTGTGAGCTGACTCTTCGCAATTGTGAGCTCGCATTTGCAAGCTAGGCTTCGCAATTGCGAAGCCTGCAGGTCAGTTATAGCTGCAATTTTTCCCAAGGTTGAAAAAGCACTCCGACACCTATCCAAAACTCACCCGAGCCCTCGGGGCTCCAAACCAAACATGCACACAACCTCAAAAACATCCTACGGACTTACCCGCGCAATCAAATCGCCAAATTAACAACATAAACATCGAATCAAGCCTCAAAACTCATGATTTCTTCCAATTTCTTCATAAAATATCAAATTCCCATTTTAGGTCTGAAACACGTCAAACGACGTCCGGTTTCAACCAAACATTACAGAAAGCGCTTAAACCATATATAAGACTTGTACCGGGCACCAGAACCAAAATACGGGCCCGATACCATAGTCTTTTAATCAAATTTAATTTCTATTTTACTTAATTATTTCTAGAAAACAATTTCACACAAAAATTCATTTCTCAGACTTGGGACCTTGGAATTCGATCACGGGCATACGCCCAAGTCCCATATTTTCCTACGGACCCTCCGGGACCGTCAAATCACAGGTCCGGCTCCGTTTACCTAAAATGTTGACCGAAGTCAAATTTATTCAATTTAATATCAAAATTTTGCATGTTTCTCACAGAATTCATATTTAAGCTTTTCGGCTACGCGCCCGGACTGCGCACGCAAATCAAGGCAACCCCAGATGAGGTTTTCAAGGCCTCGGAAGTACAGAATGGGTAAGAAAACAAGTGATGACCCCTTTGGGTCGTCACATCCTCGACCACTTAAACATTCGTTCGTCCTCGAACGAGCATAGAGACATACTTGAAGTCCTCAAGTCACTGAGTGGGCACTTCCAACATACACCCGCGGGTGATCCCACATCGCCCCAATCCACTTAAGCCTGACGACACCATCTCAACTGAAATTTAACCTTTCTAGCAATACCAATAGGCCTTCAATCCAGAATTCTCACCTTCCATCCTTTTCCAAAAGACCCGATCCTAAATCCATATCCGGTATCAGTCTCAACCAGCTATTTCACTACAAGTCAACACACACAGGGTACAACCACAAAACATGACACATCACACATAGGCCCACAATAGCATTTCTGATAGCAATACTTGCCTGAGATCAAATCCGTACCGGCCATAAGCCTCATATTCAACAGGAAATCTTTTCAAACCTCCACAACACTAGCGATGATACAATAACCTCGAAAACCGCATAACAAAACACCCGAATAACCAAATCTCAGCCAACACCAACGGGTACACACCCCAAAAGCTAAAACTCAAGAAGCATAGAACGGAAATGACTGAATATGAGAAAGGAAACACATAAGGGAACTAACAAACAAATCAAACTAGCACAAATTCTTCTAAAACAAAAATCGACAAAAACATCTAACAAGAAAGAATGAAAGCATATAAAATACTCACAAGGATCTTGTACTGATATAACTCTCACCGCAATACACAGCCCGGTCTCAACATATCAAATCACCTGAAATCACGAGGGTCCCGCCCTCAGCACTGAATCACAAGTAGGGCACAGATCAAGAGACTCTCACTAGATCAATTCCGTCTACAAATTACAACACAGGCTGGCTCCCACACCGATGGAGCATAGAAATCACAGCTCGTAACCAAGGACACTCGGTGATCACATCAAACCTACCGAAATAGACAACATGACTTTACTACTAGCCTCATAACTCTCGATAACAGCTAGAAATGGACGATGGACACGGCTATCACTCATAAAACCTCCAAACAGGATAATCACATAAACAGAGTGCAAATCATGAAACGCACCCATAAGGGAGCAACAAAATAGGGGAACTCATCCCGATAAGCAGGACTGTAATGAACTACGGATGGTGCTCCTTTGTAACAAACTGAGGCATACCTGAATGACATCACCTGGCATAGCAGCCTTAAGCCTACTAAATGAAACACATCAACGGGTTGGGCCTCCCCCTCTTAGGCACCCTCTACTCGCCTGAATACCTCGCTGTGACACATCGGTCCGAAGTCTGGGACAATCTCTCACCATGTGGCTAGTATCTCCACACTCAAAGCACCCTCTCTACTGACGAGGCGGTGGGAACTGTGCGGTACGGGTACTCCGAGACCCATGAACACCTGAGTCACCCTGCAAAGCCTGAAGCGCGAACTGAACTGGCTGACCCACAAAACCTCTACCATGACGTACCCTGCCTCCAAAATAAGGACTAGCATATCTCCCCGGTCTACGAGGTCTCCTCGCCTCCTCAAACTCTCTCTCCTGATCTCGTCTGCCCTCTCTCTCATGACCCCGTCTGTCCTCTCTCTCCCTAGCATGCATACCCTCTATCCTCCTAGCAATGCTCACCACCTGCTGATAAGAAATATCCATCTCCAACTCACGAACCATGCTAGACCTGATGCTGGGAATAAGTCCCTCAATAAACCGGCAAACCTTCTCGCGAACAGTAGGAACCAAGGCTGGGGCATGTCTAGCCAAGCTGCTATAACGGACAGCGTACTCCGAGACGGTCATAGTACCCTGGCGCAAATGCTCAAACTCAGCGCGCCATGCGTCCCTGAGGCTCTGAGGGACAAACTCTCTCAGGAACATATCTGAAAACTGGATCCAAGTCAGTGAAGTAGCCTCGTACAGACTCTCTAACTCATAAGCACGCCACCACTGATAGGCGGCTCCTCGAAGCTGGAAGGCGGTGAAAGAAACCCTACTCGATTCTTATATACCCATGGTTCGGAGAATGCGATAATACTCATCTAGAAATCCCAGAGCATCCTCCGATGCTAGACCGCTGAATACAGGAGGCTTGTACTTCTTGAACCTCTCAAGCCTCAGTTGCTCCTCCTCGAAAGCTGCTGCCCTGCCCTCGGGCTGATCTCGGACTGCAGGCTGCACAAGAATAATCTCAGGGACCTGCTCGACATGCACTCACTGCTCAGGAATGCGGGCGGCGGGAGTCTGTGCTCCTCCCCCGGCCTGGGATATGGCTGCAGCAAGGGGAAGCAACCCCGCCTGAACCAAAGTGGTGTACATGCTCATGAACTGTGCCAGAGTCTCCTGAAGGGCTAGAGTAGTAGCAGCATGCGGGTCAGGTGCCTGGACTCCGACTGGATCTGCTGGTGATGCCTCGGAGGCAACTCGCGCAGGTGCTCTCGCTGCACCACGTGCACGTCCTCGGTCTCTACCTCGGCCCCGGCCTCTAACGGCTGCAGTAGGGGGCGCGGGTGCCTGATCATCTCGGGCAGTACGTGTCCTCACCATCTATGAGAGAGTAGAAGACAGAGGCTTTGGGATGTCAAAATCTCGCACGACAGGGAAATCAAATGAAGTGGAATTTTCCTAACGGTTACATAGCCTCTCGCAGATAAGTACAGACGTCTCCGTACCGATCCACGAGACTCTAATAAACCGGCTTGTGATTCGTGACTCCTATGAACCTAGAGCTCTGATACCAACTTGTCACGACCCCAGTTCGCCCTCCGTGAACATGTCGTGACGGAACCTAGTCCCTACGACTAGGTAAGCCTAACAATGCGGAAGATAAACCATAATTGCAGAAGAAATAAATAAAACTGAATAGTAAAATAAATAGTGTTTAAGATGCCGCTCGGCACATACAATAACAACTCTCGAAGCTAACAAATTCCCAAAACCCGGAATCTCACAAATCACAAGCTAAGGGATACATAATAGGCTCTGACTCAAGAATGTCTATACAAAGGAAAATACTGATAGGGATATACTTATTACAGAATGATAGAAAGGGACTCCTCGGTCTGCGGACGTAGCAGATATACCTCGAAGTCTCTACAGAAACGCCTCCTCCCAGGCTGACAGAACTGAGCGGGAGTACCTGTATCTGCACAACAAACATGTGCAGAAGAGTAGCATGAGCACACCATGGCGGTGCCAAGTAAGTTCAAGACTAACCTCGGTGGAGTAGTGACGAGGAACAATCAAGGCACCTACCGGTCAAATAAACAGTATAATCATAGGAATAATGGAACCGATATATAAATATGTAAAGTCTGCATGAATGACTAAAAATGCTACAATTCCTAATAAGGAAAAGAGGACAACAAGTAACAACGAGAATATAATAAATGATGATACGAAATGACTTACAAATGATTTGGAAGAAGTTTTGTTCTTGAAAAATCGCCTATGAGGTTTGGGCCTTGAAAGAATGGTGGAAAATTGTGAAAAATCGACAAAGTATAAATTTGCTGGGTCTCTGATGTCGCATTTGCAAATTGGGGTTCGCAATTGCGAACCCCGGCCAAGTTTGGGAATTGCGAGATACTTGTTCACATTTTCGAACTATGAGGGAAACTGGGAGGTTCGCATTTGCGAACCATAAAGGCGCATTTGTGAAACCTGACCCATCGCATTTGCGAGGTTTTATATCGCATTTGCGATAACTTCAGGCCTGGCACATTTTCGCATTTGCGAGCTGACTCTTCGCAATTGCGAGCTAGCATTTGCGAGCCAGGCTTCGCAATTGCGAAGCCTGCAGGTCAGTTATAGCTGCAATTTTTCCCAAGGTTGAAAAAGCACTTTGACACCTATCCAAAACTCACCCGAGCCCTCGGGGCTCCAAACTAAACATGCACACAACCTCAAAAACATCCTACGGACTTACTCACGCAATCAAATCGCCAAATTAACAACATAAACATCGAATCAAGCCTCAAAACTCATGATTTCTTCCAATTTCTTCATAAAATATCAAATTCCCATTTTAGGTCCGAAACACATCAAACGACGTCCCGTTTCAACCAAACTTTACAAAAAGCGTTTAAACCATATATAAGACTTGTACCAGGCGCCAGAACCAAAATACGGGCCCGATACCATAGTCTTTTAATCAAATTTCATTTCGATTTTCCCTAATTATTTCCAGAAAAAAATTTCACACAAAAATTCATTTCTCGGACTTGGGACCTCGGAATTCGATCCCGGGCATACGCCCAAGTCCCATATTTTCCTACGGACCCTCCGGGACCGTCAAATCACAGGTTCGGGTCTGTTTACCCAAAATGTTGACCGAAGTCAAATTTATTCAATTTAATATCAAAATTTAGCATTTTTCTCACATAATTCATATTTAAGCTTTCCGGCTACGCGCCCGGACTGCGCACACAAATCGAGGCAACCCCAGATGAGGTTTTCAAGGCCTCGGAAGTACAGAATGGGTAAGAAAACAAGTGATGACCCCTTTGGGTCGTCACAATTAAAATATATTCTCACCTCACTAAATCACTTTTAAACATAGAACTAAAAACAGCATGAATTGAAAACAGAACCCAAAAGACTACAGCATGAATTAAGAACCTTTTTTCCAAGAACTAAAAAACACAGTAAAAACGTATAGAATTGGTAACAAAAACAGTAAAAATGACCAAAAGAATTAGGAAAATTACCAGGCTATGGTGACTTTGGGCTTCTCTGATTCGAGCACAAATCTGATTTTAGAATTTGGGGATTTGGGGAAGGAGTGCCGGAGAAGTGTCGGAGAACCAACTGTCCTTGAAAAAGTGCCGGAGAAGTGCCGGAAGACCAACAGAAGTGTCTTCCAGATTTTCCGAAAAGAACGCGACTGTCCTCACGGTTTTGGGCTTGAGAACTCTAGGGTTTGATGATTATAGAGGTCTACAGAAGAGGTATTTGATTAAACACGGCCATTAATCCTAAACAAGGCAAAGATGCAATCTGAGAGGGGATTTTGGGTGTATCAACGAGGGGATTTTGGGTGTTCGATGGGAGTTTGGATACAGTACTGGGGCGAGTAGTTTTGGGTGTATCGATGGGGGGAGGGTTTTTTGTATTAAATTACTTAAAAAAATATAAAATACAGGTCACTTATAATTAGCTTGGCGGGCCAATGACTTTTTAGCAAAAAAAGACGAGAGGGAATTAATAACCGTTCCCATAGAAAAAATTTTCCCAAATACGTTGCCATATACATGTCTACTAGGACGGTTTACACATCCGTTGCAAAACAAAACTCTATGGCAACGGTTTTGTTACATTTGCAACGGTTTGATGTCAACAGTGTGCACCGAAATTCTATTGTAACGGTTTCAACCGTTACTATATCAGCTCTATGGCAACGGTTTGTGAACCGTTGCCAAAATAACTGTTCCCATAGGCCCATTTTCTGGTAGTGCGTTATTGCTGGTTTTAACTCCTATAGACATGATATCTAGTGTTGCTGATTTTAATTCCTATAGACATGATATCTAGTTGAACGAGAAATGGAAACAGGCAGGTTTTCACTTGGGAATTCCTATAGGCATGATCTCTATACATTATACTGACTTTTAACCTTATAAACCTGATACTCATTTATGGCCGCTTAGATCCTAGAGCATGATGTCTAAGTGGTAAAAAACCGTGCAAATAAAGTCTTATAGGCAGGTTATCTAGGTGTGAAGT
>NW_017671780.1:132379-135788 GCF_001879085.1 Nicotiana attenuata
AAAAATACAAAGAAAGTACTTGCAATAACTTAACAAGAAACCCTAATACGGAAAGATAAGAGTTTTGGAAGCGGAGTTTTAAAAGAAACTTCCAGAAAAATGCTTAGAAGTTCAAAGCAAACATAGATATGAAGCAAATCTGAAAGAAATCGAAAGAACCTTAGAGATTAGGGTTTCAGAATAACCCCAAGTGACGAGAAAGGCCTTGAAAGCCATTGATCTAAGCAGGAGAGTCAAAGGTTTGACTCGAATGGCCATGGCTGGCCGGAGAAAGATCAGAGACGACCAGAGAACAGTCATCGAGCAAACATGATCTGGTCATGAGACCACAGAAACGAACACGTAGAGGCCATGTGAGGCTGATACAGGTCTCCGATAACCTTGGAAGGCCATGGATTAGGGCGGATTAGGGTGGCGGCGGCTAGGGTTTGAGGGTGGTGTAGAGAGGATTTGAGAGAGGAGGGGGATTCAGAGGCGTCGCGTTGTGAGGAATGATAGGGTTTAGGGGGTCGTTTGGGATTAATTAAGGTAAAGGGGTCTAATGGCCGTTGATCATTTTGATCAACGGCCTGGATTGGACGGGTTAGTGGGGTGGTTTAATAGAATAGGGTTTGGGTCAGTTCAGATTGTAATTGGGCTTCAAATTGGGTTCAATTGGGGTTCAAAATCAGGCTATAATTGAAATAAAATGGGGCTAACATTTAAATAGCCAATTTTTCATTTTGAGTTATAAAAAATAATAAAATAGTTTCTGTAAATAAATTAAAGGTACTAAAATAATTTATAACACATAATTAATTATTTAAAAATACCAGACCTAATTTTGTGAACATAAATGCAATTAAATCCTAAAAGAGGCTAATATTGCAATTATATGCAATTTAGCTTTAAAAATACTAAATACATTTTTAAAAATATGCGAAAAATTTCCTTGGCTATATTTGGTATAGATATAAAAGTGCAATAAGTGAATCACCAAAAAAATGACAATTTTGAAAACAATTACTGAATTTTATTGATAAAAGTAAGAGAATGAATAGATTTAAAAATCTTTTAAAATTAAGGAAAAGTAATGAAGCACTTGCATATATGCATATATGCATATATATATATATCATTTTGAAGCTATTTTTCATATTGAAAATATATAGGAAAGAATTGGGTGTCAACAACCAGCAATGCTTAAGGGGGTTCAGTATAGAATCCACATGATATAAGATCAATCTCAAAACCATACAAGTTCAGGAGTGCAGACTACTTCACAAGGAGACTCTTACCAGGAACTAGATAGAGCAAAATCACATGGAGAAAGACTACATAGAGTGGGGGTAACATGTTCATACTGATCCTGAGGAAGGGGAGTACATAACATGCAAATCGTGTAATCATATTAACCGCAAGTTTCACAGCAAAACCATAAGTAAAAGCAAACTAGAAACAGGATGACCTGAAGCAATAAAACAACCATATTGTTGTTGGAACTTGAATTGAAACTAGAACATACCAGTAAAGAAGACAGTAAACAAAAGTGAAGGAGCAGGAGAACACAAAAGTTAGTCTTCGCTTGCAGCCGGCTAACTCAGAATAATAGCAAGTAACACAAAAGCGAGAGCAGAAAGTTTAAGTGTGAGAGAGAGCTTTTTGAACCAAAATGTTTGTGTGTTTGTGTTAATGAGAGAGTGTGTATATATAGTTGTTCGAAATTAGATAAAAATAAGGTAAGAATCATAATAGCATAGCAATTATGGAACTCAGAATCAATTAGAGCGAAATCAGGGAATTAATTCAAACGGTAATAACAAGTAACAGATAAGGAAAGAAATCAGTGTATGACTAATAAGGAAAGATTCAAATTTAGTAAGTATAGGGTAAACAATTAGGGCTAAGTTCAGAACACTCTAGTTAAGGAAATAGTCAGTAAGAATAAAGTACCACAACTGTGACGACCCGACCCGTCGTCTCATGTGTTACTGCTCCATTTTCCCCGTATATTGCTTCTTCATGTTTCGTTATCGGTAGGCAGTGTGTGAGAGTTGATTTGGATTGGTTTTGATAAGAAATGAGACACTTAGTCTCTTTAAGGAAGGCTTAAGTTGGAAAAGTCAACCAGATGTTGACTTCTGAGTTATAGGGATCGGATATGATTTCCGATGATTCGGTTAGCTTCGGGGGATGATTTGTGACTTAGGAGTGCAATCAGAATTGATTTTGGAGGTCCGGTGTAGAATTAGGCTTGAATTGGCAAGTTAGTATTTTGGCGAATTCCGGTTGATGGGTGAGATTTTGATCCGAGGGTCGGAATGGAATTCCGAGAGTTGCTGTAGCTTCTTTATGTGATTTGTGATGTGTGTGCAAAATTTCAGGTCATTCGGACGCCGTTTGGTCGGGTTTTTGATTGAAAGCGCATTTCGGGAGTTTTGAAGAAACTTAGGCTTGAATCCGATGTGAATTGATGATTTTAGTGTTGTTTGATGTATTTTGATGATTGGAGCAAGTTCGTATGATGTTTTGGGATACGTTGGTGCCTTTGGTTGAGGTCCCGGGGGCCTCGGGGTGATTTCGGGTGGTCAATCGGACCATTTTTGGACTTGAAGTGTTGCAGGTTTTTCAGCTGTGGTGTTGTAGAGTATTTGTGCTTCGCGATCGCGGGTGTGGTGTCGCGATCGCGTAGAAGCTTTTTTGGGAGGCAGGAAATTTGACCTATGCATTCGCATCAGTGGCCACGCGATCGCGTAGGGGAAGTTGGACAGCCATCGCGTTCGCATGTGAGAGGATCGCGGTCGCGTAGTATTAATTGGTAGTGCATCGCGTTCCCATAGTTTAAGTCGCGATCGCATTGAGTTATTTTATGAAAGCGGGATTTTTGTGTTACGCGATCGCGGGGCCTAGGTCGCGATCGCGTAGAAGGAAATGCTGGAGCTGGGCAGTGAGTTTATAAACATTTCATCTGCTAAGTTTGGGTCATTTTTCCTCCATTGTTGGACCTTTTGAGAGCTTTTTGAAGGAAAATGAAGAGGGATTCAAGGAGAATCGATTGGAGGTAAGATTTTTGAACTTAAAACGCGATTATATTGTGTAATTGGTCTAGAAATTCATGGAAATTAAGCCTAAAATTGATGAACTAGGGCTTGAGTTTTTGATATTTCAAATTGGGATTTGATAGGCCATTTGAGCTCGGATTTGGGAGTTATTGGTATGTATGAACTCGTGGCGAGACGAGGAATCCGGTAATGTGAGTTTTGTATTTTTTCGAGAAGTGGGCCCGGGGCTCGGGTTTTGCTAGTTTCGAGATTTTTGCTATTTCTCGATTGTTTTCGACTGGGTATTGTTCCCTTGGCATATTGTAATGTATTCGCTCTGATTTTGGTTAGATTCGACGCGCGTGGAGACCGATTCGGGGGGCAAAGGC
>NW_017671780.1:136621-146546 GCF_001879085.1 Nicotiana attenuata
GGGACGGTTTTTTTAGTATTAAAATTACTTAAAAAAATATAAAATACAGGTCACTTATATTAGCTTGCGGCCAATGACTTTTTAGACTAAAAAAGACGAGAGGGAATTATAACCGTTCCCATAGAAAAAATTTTCCCAAATACGTTGCCATATACATGTCTACTAGGACGGTTTACACATCCGTTAGCTAAAACAAACTCTATGGCAACGGTTTTGTTACATTTGCAACGGTTTGATGTCAACAGTGTGCACCGAAATTCTATTGTAACGGTTTCAACCGTTACTATATCAGCTCTATGGCAACGGTTTGTGAACCGTTGCCAAAATAACTGTTCCCATAGGCCCATTTTCTGGTAGTGCGTTATTGCTGGTTTTAACTCCTATAGACATGATATCTAGTGTTGCTGATTTTAATTCCTATAGACATGATATCTAGTTGAACGAGAAATGGAAACAGGCAGGTTTTCACTTGGGAATTCCTATAGGCATGATCTCTATACATTATACTGACTTTTAACCTTATAAACCTGATACTCATTTATGGCCGCTTAGATCCTAGAGCATGATGTCTAAGTGGTAAAAAAACGTGCAAAATAAAGTCTTATAGGCAGGTTATCTAGGTGTGAAGTTGTACATGCAGAATTTTAAATGAACCCCTATAGGCATGGTATCTAAAATGCAGAATCGAACATGCAGGATGTAAAACAGTCCTATAGGAATGCTTTCTAAATGTAGAATTGAATCATTCAAAACACAAATGCTATAGGCATGCTTTCTACCCTTGAGTATGCATAATTACCCATCCCTTTTTCACTAGCCAACCCCAGATGTTCATTACAAATTATTACAAACCGGTTGCTGAATTANGGAGACGTCTGTATTTATCCTCGAGAGGCTGCAGACCTTTTAGGAAAACTTCACTTTCTTGGAATTCTTATCGTGCGTACTTGATTCAGCTTGAGATATAACTCTTGAAATTCCTTCCACACGTCTATATGCGCACGCGAGCGCTCAGTTCTGTATGTGCCTTGATGGCTAGTGATTCCCCGATCAAGGGGCGAGATGTAACCTCCGTGAGTTTGATGTTGGGCCAGTCTGGAGGACTTGAGGCCAGATCTTTGCCTATGGCTTAAGCACCGAGGTGCTGATTGTGTGAGCAAGTGTTTTGAACTTATACGTTCAGTATTGTCCTTATTAGCCGAAATGGCGGTTGGGTATCCATGTGATGAGTATGTTAGTACTGCGAGATGCATCTATGTGATCTTAGCAGTGACGAAGGAGTCTGCTCAATAATAGATGAGCTGTTAAGTGTTCGATTCCTATTGTGATTTGATGTGTAGTCCGAATTATGGGCGCGTGAAGAACATTTTCGTGTCTCCTAGTTGGGGAGTGAAGTGCATTACGTGTGGCGGTATGAGTTCAGGCTCAGGAAGACTAAATGACTGTGTTATGTGTATGACGGTGGGAGGTGTGCTGAAATACCAAATTGAGGCGAAGCAGGTGGGTTATCTCCTGCGGAGTGTTCTTGAGTGGTATGATTCTTATGTGTATTGTTAGAAGATCTCATGTGTAATTGAAGAGTACGTGTTGAAATTTGATAAATTCGGGTCGCTCTAGAGGGTAGACTCAACTGATCTGGGGATGAATGTGAGATTTGTAGAGGATTACAGTACTAGATGATCTGTGTTTCTCGCTATGGCATTGTGGCATCATTAGAGTAAAAGTGTTATGAGTTGTTGAGTGTGTCCTGATATATGGCTTTGAGCCAAGTTGGGGAGGCTGCTATTAATTAGCTAATTGCACGGTTATGTGCTATGTTGGTTCCGTTTCGAGATATTCTGGCGAATCGGTTCTGGTTGCAGAAATTGAGCCGAGGATGGCATGAGTGAAGCAAAAATTTTGACAAAGGTTATATGGTGCTTCGTAGATGTGCGAAAATAATAGGATGTCTGGAGCTGTTGTTGATAAAGAATGCTCAGTGTATAGAGAAGGAAGATGTTTGTTTGTATTGGAATGAGATCATATCCTGCAGTGTCAAGTGCTAATGAGGCACGGGTGGTTATGTTCGTTTGATCAGGCAAATTGCAGTTCGAATATGAAGTAAATGACTCTCGAGGATGGTTTTATTTTGTTCAAGATTTTACATATGATAATCAGGTGCCTTAAGGTTGTGCATGTGGTTAGAGACTGTATTTTCATTGGGAAAGGTCAAGACTTGTGGTATTTTTATGTTGCTTAAGGGATCCTATGTATCAATATCTGGAAAGTAATGGTAACAAATTCAGATTCGCAGGAAGTTCTTCAAAGTAAAGTATTCTGGAATGTGGTATTTCTGGGAACATTTGAGAGAGTATTCAGTGGCTTTTGGGTCTTAGACAGTGTGGTCTTGTGCTTGAGTCTCATGTAGTGGGCCTGGGTTGAGGCATTGTGGTGCTACAGCGAGAGGGAATATCAAGTTGATGATGAATCAGAAGGGAAATTAGATGGATAGAATAGCTTAATAGTGGACCGAATCGGTATGGTAAGGATATGATTAATTCTTCGTATGTGTTCGAGGTAATGAGCCCTTACAGGTATTGTGCAGCAAAGCTCTTGAGTTCTGACAGCTTGCTTAGCTTGGTTTGGGTATAACGATTCAGTCCTGGCAGTTTAGCTTGTGCAAATGTAATTGGGAGAGAGTTCTTGTTGGATTTTACCGTGGTTTGGAGATGAATATGTTTTCTATGGGCATGCGAGGCATGGAATGAGAAATGATTTCTCCTCGAGATGGGATTGATGGAGAGTTCTTGACTAGTAGTGTATGTAGATGTTGTGGTTAGGAAGGGAGATGGAGTTCTCATGTTATACTAGTGTGGTACGGTATATGCGATATGTTGTGGAGGATTGGGGTTTGTGTGTGTAAGGTTACTGTTCAGTTCATAATGGAAAGTCATTAAATTCTTAAGCAGCACAGGCAGTTGTAGGTGATTAAAGAGTCGACCCTCAGGTAATTAAGGAAAATGGTATTGCTAATCTTAGTGATTTGACGGGGGTATATGTTTCAGAAAAGGGGGCAATGTGATGTAAACTAATAATACTTCGGTAGTATCGCAGCATTTTCTTGTTGGATCGACTGCTGATATCTGAGTTTGTTGATGGCACAGGAGAATTTTAGAATATCTTCCGTGGAATGATTGTGTACTTGAGGTGTGATATGTATTCATACGACAGAGTTTGGGATCAGGTATAGTGATTCGTGTGCTATATGGAGTGGAGACTGGGAGTTCTCGCGTTCAGGTTATGCAGTGGTTGTAGACCGAGTGTATCGACACCGTTTAACGATTATTGGAAATTGGAGGTCCGAGTGGATCTTTCTTTGTTTGGTACGTTAGGTTTTGGATATGATGTTGAGATGTAGACTGGTTGTCTCAGTGTTGGGTTATTCTAGACTATTGTGCTATGGGCTATGTCGGAAAATGCCACGGGTTGAGTGGCGAGGTGCATCGGATTAGGTTCTAGCAGAGTGGTGTGTATTCCAAAGATCAGCGGACGGCTGGGAAGGATTGCTTTTCCTAATTGGGCCTTCGTGGCGGATGTCAGTGCAGAGGTTTCTACCATTGGTTCAGTTTCGGTATTGGGGAGCTTTTTCGGATGCGTTTCTTGTGGTCGGGCATGTCGCCGAGTGAGATTGTAGATTTCGGTATTTACTTGGTGCCGGGCACCGTATCGTACGGCTTCGGCAGGAGTTATAGTTGTGGAACTTGATATTGAGTTCGTTGGCAGGCCGATGTGGCTACGTATTTAGCTTGAGTTAGCTTGGTTGGCCCCGAGTTGTATTGTTGAGGGATAGGTTGATTCGATTGTTCTTGAACTTGCTAGTGATCTGGGGAGACCTATGAGTTGCTTTTTCTGTGCTGTGAGACATTATGATTTGTTGGTTATGGGCACATGTGGTGCGGTTCTATTAGGGATTCATAGTGGAAGTCGAGCGGGAAGAGTAATTGAGTGTTGCTCGGTAAATGGAGTGTTGGTTATGGCCTATCGGGTTGCGTGTCGTATACTATTTGTTTCACCGTGGGTGTAATGGATTGCTTGGTTTCAGACATCAATTTGTGCGTGGCTGTCTATTCTGAGCATGGTGACTTGAGGTGTTTCATGTGTAACAGTGTTTCGATATGATCGCGCATTGTAGCGGGGCTACGTGGAGTTATGACCCTTCGAGGTAGATTTAGGTACTCTAATTCTATGATGTGAGACGGGGTCTCAGCCTTGTGTTGTGATGGTACTGATGAGCTTGAGGTACAGCTCTTTCGTTTGAGTCATTTGTCATGATTTGAGTATGTTCAGACCGTTTCTTATTGGTGCGTGTATTATGTAAGTTGTGGCTTAGGCCTGTATTGAGGTGTCATATCACCAGAGTGGCGTGTTGGATTCGAGGTGGTCATTGGAGTCATTAATGAATACGAACAGATTTGATTTCAGCTGGTTAGAAGGATAATATCAAGGTTTAGCCCGGAAATCTGTTATGGTATTAGTCAAAAAGGAAGTGGCTTCATGTATGGATGATCTGAGGAATGGTTACGGTTTATCGCGTGTTTTATTTATCGTTGGCAGTACATGAGAGTGTTGGAATAAGACTTTAGCTAATAAAAGGTTTTCTATCGGTATTTGGTTGTTGTGGGTAACTACTGTGAATAGAAGTTATCGTTTCGAGTGCTTGGATTATGTGGTATATCATGTGATTTCACGGAGGTTGCAGGTATGGGTTATTACAGCTGGTTCGGGCTTATTCTGAGTATAGATGTGAAGTTCTGTTCTTGTGTATAATTTCGGAAAGTGCAATGTGGTCCTACGGTTTATGGGTTAGATGGACTATGAAATTTCAGCTATATTGTGTTATCGGACCTATGCGAGATAGGATGATGAGGGATCACCCCGGGTATATGTTTGGTAAGGTCATTCAGCTATTGGTAGGCTTCTAGGACACACTCTGGATACGCTCGAGGACGAGCGTTTTTTTAAGTTGGGGAGGATGTGACGACCCGACCCGTCGTCTCATGTGTTACTGCTCCTCTTTCCCCGTATATGGCTTCTTCATGTTTCGTTATCGGTAGGTGGTGTGTGAGATTTGATTTGGATTGGTTCTGACAAGAAATGAGACACTTAGTCTCTTTAAGGAAGGCTTAAGTTGGAAAAGTCAACCGGACGTTGACTTATTAGTTATAGGGCTCGGATGTGATTTCCGGTGATTCGGTTAGCTTCCGGGGATGATTTGTGACTTAGGAGTGCGATCGGAATTAATTTTGGAGGTCCGGTGTAGAATTAGGCTTGAATTGGCAAATCAGTATTTTGGCGAATTCCGGTTGATGGGTGAGATTTTGATCCGAGGATCGGAATGGAATTCCGAGAGTTGCTGTAGCTTCGTTATGTGATTTGTGACGTGTGTGCAAAATTTCAGGTCATTCGGACGCCGTTTGGTCGGGTTTTTGATCGAAAGTGTATTTGGGGAGTTTTGAAGAAACTTAGGCTTGAATCCGATGTGAATTGATGATTTTAGTGTTGTTTGATGTATTTTGATGATTGGAGCAAGTTCGTATGATGTTTTGGGATACGTTGGTGCCTTTGGTTGAGGTCCCGGGGGCCTCGGGGTGATTTCGGGTGGTCAATCGGACCATTTTTGGACTTGAAGTGTTGCAGGTTTTTCAGCTGTGGTGTTGCAAAGTATTTGTGCTTCGCGATCGCGGGTGTGGTGTCGCGATCGCGTAGAAGCTTTTTGGGGAGGCAGGAAATTTGACCTATGCATTCGCATCAGTGGCCACGCGATCGCGTAGGGGAAGTTGGACAGCCATCGCGTTCGCATGTGAGAGGATCGCGGTCGCGTAGTATTAATTGGTAGTGCATCGCGTTCCCATAGTTTAAGTCGCGATCGCATTGAGTTATTTTATGAAAGCGGGATTTTTGTGTTACGCGATCGCGGGGCCTAGGTCGCGATCGCGTAGAAGGAAATGCTGGAGCTGGGCAGTGAGTTTATAAACATTTCATCTGCAATTTTGGGTCATTTTTCCTCCATTGTTGGACCTTTTGAGAGCTTTTTGAAGGAAAATGAAGAGGGATTCAAGGAGAATCGATTGGAGGTAAGATTTTTGAACTTAAAACGCGATTATATTGTGTAATTGGTCTAGAAATTCATGGAAATTAAGCCTAAAATTGATGAACTAGGGCTTGAGTTTTTGATATTTCAAATTGGGATTTGATACGTCATTTGAGCTTGGATTTGGGAGTTCTTGGTATGTATGAACTCGTGGCGAGACGAGGAATCCGGTAATGTGAGTTTTGTAATTTTTTTAGAAGTGGGCCCGGGGCTAGGGTTTTGCTAGTTTCGAGATTTTTGCTATTTCGTGATTGTTTTCGATTGGGTATTGTTCCCTTGGCATATTGTAATGTATTCGCGCTGATTTTGGTTAGATTCGACGAGCGCGGAGGCCGATTCGAGGGGCAAAGGCGTCGCGAGGTAGAGATTCCACCGGTTCGAGGTGAGTAATGATTATAAATGATATCCTGAGGGTTTGAAACCCCGGATTTGCTCCCATAGTGCTATATTGAGGTGACTTGCATGCCAGATAGAGAGAGTGGGGTAGAGCACCATTGGGGATTGTGACTTGGTCCGTCCCGGTTGTTGATTTTACCGCGTATTTCGCTATGACTTGTTGTTTTTCACTAGGACTAGGGCTTATTGCCATATTTGGGGCTTATTGCCGACTGTTTGAACTCCCTATGAGCTATCATCACTGTTTTCCTCACTATTTGAAATATTATTTGAACTCAGTCCATCGTCATTACACTGTTTCATGAACTCAGCTATATTTTTACTCAACCTCGAGTTTTAACTGATATTTGAACTACTGTTTGAGCTGAGCATTATTGTTTCTTTACTGATGCCCGAGGGGCTTATGATTATTTTTGGACTGATTGAGGCCGAGGGCCATATGTGAGGATATGCTGAGTGATGTGAAGAGGCTTTCAGGCCTCGAGTGTATTGTGAGGAGGCTTTCAGGCCTCGAGTGTATTGTGAGGAGGCTTTCAGGCCTCGAGTGTGCTGTAAGAAGGCTTTCAGGCCTCATGTTGATATTGTTCAGGCTTTCAGGCCTTGTTGATAGCGCTTGGGCTGTAGGAGCCCCTCCGGAGTCTGCACACCCACAGTGAGCGCGGGTACCCATCTAGAGTGATTAAATATTGAACAGTGGTAACAATGACACTGTTATACGCGTTTGGTCAGGTAACAATGACTGACCAGTCAGGTAAAAATGACTGACCAGTGGTAACAATGGCACTGAATACGCATTTGGTGAGGTAACAATGGCTGACCGGTCAGGTAACAATGGCTGACTTACTGGTTGAGTATGATTGATTTCTAACTGTTTCAAAAGATTTTCTTACTATACTTCACTGGATTCTACTGTTTATCTGATGTTGTACTGCGTGATTGATATTAAGCCCAAGGGGCTGGTATTATTTTGAGAGGTGCCCGAGGGGCGTACTTTTATGTGCTCATCTTGCATATTTATTTGCCCTTTTTACCTGTTATACTGTGGTATTTATGCCCAAGGGCGGATTTTTCTGTGCTTATCAGCACTAACTGTTTTGAAATCGTTTCCGTAATTATTGAAAAGATCATTTTCAAAGGAGATTTGAACTGAGCCATGATATTTCTAAAGATCTCACAGATTTCACTGTTTTCTCAGAAAATTATACCCGGCTTCTATACAGCATGTTGGTTGCTTTACGTGATTCTTGCTGCTCAGTTATTATTTACTTTTATTACTCACTGAGATGGAAGTACTCACTTTACTCCCTGCACCTCGCGTGCAGTTGCAGGTATTGTTCACCCGGTAGCGGGTTATTAGCTGATTGAAGGTAGGGCTATTGTAGCTGAGCAAGGTGACCGCCAGCGTTCGCGGCACCGGATGTTGTCTTTTGATTTTTCTAGAATTTTTCTTTATATATTATTATTGGCCCTGTAGTTGTGTTCAGGTTTCTTTAGATGCTCGTGACTTGTGACACCCTGGTCGGGTTGTGTTGGGTTGTACATACCGGTTATTATTGTCGTTAAGCTATATTCACCTATTCGTTTATGTTTAATAAATATTAAATAGACAATTTGGGTTAGTTGGCTGGCCTTGTCTTCACGAGAGGCGCCATCACGACCGGGTTTAGAAATTGGGTCGTGACAACAACAGACAAGGTAGGTGAATCAGTTACTTCGAATAGAAAAGGTAGAAATTGATGGTTTAAAGGAAGGTCTTTCAATCAAACCATAAAAATAGGGAATCTAGAATCAATCAAAGAGGAAGTCATGATTTAGTATTCAGCATATAAATAGAGAAGATAAGAATAACCAGACATAGAAAACATGCGGATTAAACAGTATCAAGAGAAAGAGGCACGTCTGAACAGTCAAGATGATCATAAGCACATAGAGGTGATATAAGTTAGGCGTAAGAAACTCAGTAGAAACACATTCGAAGCGAGATAGTCATAGAAACTAAAAAAGAACATGCTAGTCAAAAAATCAAACGAAGAAACCTAGAAAAATTAGGGTTTTCAACATAGGCAAGCTGAAGAGGTAGTAAACACACAGAATCAGTCGAAGTATGCGAGAAAATAGAAGTTTAAACATAAAAATCAGTTTAAATAAAGTTTTAGAAGAAGTTCCGAAAATCGTAATTTTTGAAGAAGGTGAAAACACTTTGGAATCGATGATTCTTGTAAAGAGTTCCAAGGATAGTGTAAAACATCAAAGAAACAAACTCAAATCGTTTTAAAAATCATACAGATCTAGGAGATGTAGGCAGAAATTAGGGTTTCAGAAGAAACCCAAGCAGAGATGAAAGAACCTGTCTAGAATCCCAAGGATCGTAACAAGTACAGCGTGCTTTTGCTCGAAATCACACTGAAGTAGCCAAGAATAGCCAAATGACAAACCCTAGATGCAAGTCGGCGTGGCCCAGGGCCCTTGAAGGCCTTAGAGAAGGCAACCACAGCATTAGAGGAGCCATTGGAGACTTAGGAGTTGATGGGAGATCACCGGAGAAGACCGGAGAAAGGGAGGTCGGCGATTGAAGGAGATAGGGTTAGGTTGAGTGGTTGAGAGAGGAGAAGAGATGAGAGAATACAGAGGCGGCGGTCTCTGAATAATGGGCTATGGTTAAGGGTCGTTTGGAACTAAAAATGGTAAGGGCTAATACGGGACGTTGATCTATTAGATAACCGGCCAGGATTTAATGGATGCTGGGTCGGGTGTTTTTAATACGAAATTGGGTTGGGGTTGGGTTTAAATTAAGGCTGAAATTGAAATGCAAAATCTGGCTACATTTTAAATAGCCAATTTCCCCCCATATAATTTATAATAAATAATAAATAATTTCTGGAAACTAATTTTGTGTACTAAAATAATTTAAAATAGATATTTAACATCTTAAAAATAAAGGAGATCAATTTTACGTATATAAACGTAATTATACATTAATAAGGCTAATATTGTAATTATATGCAATTTAACTTTAAAATACAAAATGCAATTATAAAAAATGCACAAAAAATATTTTAACCATATTTTTGCATAAATATGGAATTTAAATGACTTAATCACCCAAACAATAATTTGAGGGTAATTATTGGGGGATTTAATGAGTAAAAAGGGAGGAAGGGTAATTATTGGGGGATTTAATGAGTAAAAGGGGAGGAAATAAATCAATTTAAAATCTTTAAAATTATGAAAAAAATTATAAAAACCTTATTCATGCTTATATATGAATATATATGCTATTTTGAAGGTATTTATGCATATAAAAAAAATAGGGAAAAATTGGGTATCAACAGCTGCCCCTCTTTACCCGGGAAGGATGAAAGAGTTTTCGGGTAAAGAAATGATGGCCAATTTTGACCG
>NW_017671780.1:147392-149814 GCF_001879085.1 Nicotiana attenuata
CTTCATGTTTCGTTATCGGTAGGTGGTGTGTGAGAGTTGATTTGGATTGGTTTTGATAAGAAATGAGACACTTAGTCTCTTTAAGGAAGGCTTAAGTTGGAAAAGTCAACCGGACGTTGACTTATGAGTTATAGGGCTCGGATGTGATTTCCGGTGATTCGGTTAGCTTCGGGGGGATGATTTGTGACTTAGGACTGCAATCGGAATTGATTTTGGAGGTCCGGTGTAGAATTAGGCTTGAATTGGCGAAGTTAGTATTTTGGCGAATTCCGGTTGATGGGTGAGATTTTGATCCGAGGTCCGGAATGGAATTTCGAGAGTTGCTGTAGCTTCGTTATGTGATTTGTGATGTGTGTGCAAAATTTCAGGTCATTCGGACGCCGTTTGGTCGGGTTTTTGATCGAAAGTGTATTTGGGGAGTTTTGAAGAAACTTAGGCTTGAATCCGATGTGAATTGATGATTTTAGTGTTGTTTGATGTATTTTGATGATTGGAGCAAGTTCGTATGATGTTTTGGGATACGTTGGTGCCTTTGGTTGAGGTCCCGGGGGCCTCGGGGTGATTTCGGGTGGTCAATCGGACCATTTTTGGACTTGAAGTGTTGCAGGTCTTTCAGCTGTGGTGTTGCAGAGTATTTGTGCATCGCGATCGCGGGTGTGGTGTCGCGATCGCGTAGAAGCTTTTTGGGAGGCAGGAAATTTGGCCTATACGTTCGCATCAATGGCCACGCGATCGCGTAGGGGAAGTTGGAAAGCCATCGCGTTCGCGTGTGAGAGGATCGCGGTCGCGTAGTATTAATTGGTAGTGCATCGCGTTCGCAGAGCTTAAGTCGCGATCGCATTGAGTTATTTTGAGAAAGCGGGATTTTTGTGTTACACGATCGCGGGGCCTAGGTCGCGATCGCGTAGAAGGAAATGCTGGAGTTGGGCAGTGAGTTTATAAACATTTCATCCGCGATTTTGGGTCATTTTTCCTCCATTGTTGGACCTTTTGAGAGCTTTTTGAAGGAAAATGAAGAGGGATTCAAGGAAAATCGATTGTTGGTAAGTTTTTGAACTTAAAACACGATTATATTGTGTAATTGGTCTAAAAATTCATGGAAATTAAGCCTAAAATTGATGAACTATGGCTTGAGTTTTTGATATTTCAAATTGGGATTTGATAGGTCATTTGAGCTCGGATTTGGGAGTTCTTGGTATGTATGAACTCGTGGCGAGACGAGGAATCCGGTAATGTGAGTTTTATAATTTTTCGAGAAGCGGGCCCGGGGCTCGGGTTTTGCTAGTTTCAAGATTTTTGCTATTTCTCGATTGTTTTCGATTGGGTATTGTTCCCTTGGCATATTGTAATGTATTCGCTCTGATTTTGGTTAGATTCGACGCGCGTGGAGGCCGATTCGGGGGGCAAAGGCGTCGCGAGGTAGAGATTCCACCGGTTCGAGGTGAGTAATGATTGTAAATGATATCCTGAGGGTTTGAAACCCCGGATTTGCTCCCATAGTGCTATATTAAGGTGACTTGCACGCCAGATAGAGAGCGTGGGGTAGAGCACCGTTGGGGATTGTGACTTGGTCCGTCCTGGTTGTTGATTTTACCGCGTATTTCGCTATGACTTGTTGTTTTTCACTAGGACTTGGGCTTATTGCCATATTTGGGGCTTATTGCCGACTGTTTGAACTCCCTATGAGATATGACCACTGTTTTCCTCCTTATTTGAAATATTATTTGAACTCAGTCCATCGTCATTACACTGTTTCATGAACTCAGCTATATTTTTACTCAACCTCGAGTTTTAACTGATATTTGAACTACTGTTGAGCTGAGCATTATTGTTTTTTTACTGATGCCCGAGGGGCTTATGATTATTTTTGGACTGATTGAGGCCGAGGGCCATATGTGAGGATATACTGAGTGATGTGAGGAGGCTTTCAGGCCTCGAGTGTATTGTGAGGAGGCTTTCAGGCCTCGAGTGTATTGTGAGGAGGCTTTCAGGCCTCGAGTGTGCTGTGAGAAGGCTTTCAGGCCTCATGTTGATATTGTTCAGGCTTTCAGGCCTTGTTGATAGCGCTTGGGCTGTAGGAGCCCCTCCGGAGTCTGCACACCCACAGTGAGCGCGGGTACCCATCTAGAGTGATTAAATATTGAACAGTGGTAACAATGACACTGTTATATGCGTTTGGTCAGGTAACAATGACTGACCAGTCAGGTAACAATGACTGACCAGTGGTAACAATGGCACTGAATACGCATTTGGTGAGGTAACAATGGCTGACCGGTCAGGTAACAATGGCTGACTTACTGGTTGAGTATGATTAATTTCTAACTGTTTCAAAAGATTTTCTTACTATACTTCACTGGGTTCTACTGTTTATCTGATCTTGTACTGCGTGATTGATATTAAGCCCAAGGGGTCTGGTATTATT
>NW_017671780.1:149832-164305 GCF_001879085.1 Nicotiana attenuata
AGGGATTAGCCTCATGGAGTCAAGGATTAGACTCATGCAAATGGGGAGGCAGGGATTAGCCTCATGGAGTCAAGGATTAGACTCATGCAAATGGGAAGGCAAGGATTAGCCTCATGCAGGTATGGAGTCAGGATTAGACTTATACAAGTATGGAGGCCGCGATTGGCCTCATGCAAGTATGGAGGTAGGGATTAGCCTCATGAGTCAAGGATTAGACTCATGCAAATGGGGAGGCAAGGATTAGCCTCGTGGAGTCAAGGATTAGACTCATGCAAATAGGGAGTCAAGGATTAGACTCATGCAAATGGGGAGGAAAGGATTAGCCTCATGCAGGTATGGGGAGGCATGGATTAGCCTCGTGCAAGTAGGGAGTCAAAGATTAGACTCATGCAAGTATGGAGTCAAGGACTAGACTCATGCAAATGGGGAGGCAGGGATTAGCCTCATGCAAAGAGCGAGCAGCAAGAGTAGTGTATGTCTTAGCTGGAGATATATTCGATGTCTGATGGCCTAATTGATAGTGAATTATCTTACATGCTTTGCGACTGCTATCTTTACGTTGAATGTACCTGCGTTCAAAGAAAAATTGTAAGTTTTGTGCGGGAAAGGTTGGTTCGTGATCTTGTCGGCTGGCTTTGCTTTGCTCCCTTCTGAAAACCTTTCGAGTTCCCCTGCGTGACACGTGACTGTTATGGAAATAGAACTTTCGAAAATATGCAATTATTGATAAAAATAGAGTTTTTTTGGAAACGTATTGATATATAATTTTTTTTGATGAACTAGTTACTGTAACACGCTTCGAAGGCATTGCAACTTTCTCATATTGGAATTTTGAGGGTCTTCCTCAAAATTCTGCCCCAGTTTCTTAACTGATTGCTGACCGTCTGACAGATGCTGGCGTTGGCTGGCCTTGCTCTGGAATTTTGAGGACCCTCCTCAAAATTCTGCCCCAGTTTTTAATCTCGGGGGGAAATGAAAATTTTATTATAATATGACCGAAACCATAAGGCTGCCTACGTATCCCCTCTTAAATGGGTATCAGGTCAAGCGTAGTTCAATTACATCAAATGAGTAAATATAACATATCTAGGCATAGTATCTCTTGACCGCGTCTGAATTGATCGGTTTTGGCCAGACTTCTCCGTCCATTTCTGCAAGTATAAGTGCTCCTCCTATTAGTACCCTGTGAACCATGTACGGACCTTACCAGTTGGGAGAGAATTTCCCTTTGGCTTCATCCTAATGTGGGAAGATTTTCTTCAATACCAGCTGCCCTGGTGCGAACTGTCTTGGTTTGACCCTTTTGTTGAAAGCTCTGGACATTCTGTTCTGATAAAGTTGGTCGTGACATACTGCGTTCATCCTCTTTCCATCGATAAGGGCTAATTGTTCATAGCGACTCCTTATCCACTCTGCATCGCTGAGTTCAGCTTCCTGTATGATTCTTAAAGAAGGAATCTCTACCTCGGCTGGGATGACAGCCTCGGTGCCATAAACCAGCATGTAGGGAGTTGCTCCGGCTGATGTGCGAACTGTGGTGCGGTATCCCAAGAAAGCGAAGGGTAACTTCTCATACTACTGTTTGTGGTTCTCTAACATTTTCCTTAGTATCTCTTAATATTTTTGTTGGCGGCTTCTACGGCTCCATTCATCTGAGGTCTGTAGGCTGTTAAATTCTTGTGCTTGATTTTGAAAGCTTCACACATAGCTTTCATCAGATCACTGTTGAGATTGGCGGTATTATCAGTAATAATGGACTCGGGAACTCCGAATCGGCAGACAACACGATCCTTGACAAAATCTGCGACGACTTTCTTGGCTACAGCTTTGTAAGATGCAGCTTCTACCCATTTTGTGAAGTAATCAATGGCTACCAGAATAAACCTGTGTCCGTTTGAAGCAGTGGGTTCAATCGGACCAATAACTTCCATTCCCCAAGCGGTGAATGGCCAAGGTGAGCTTGTTGCATTGAGCTCGTTCGGCGGCACTTTTATCATATCGGCATGCACTTGACATTGAAAGCATTTGCGGACATACTGGATGCAATTTGTCTTTATGGTCATCCAAAAATAACCAGCTCTGAGTATCTTCTTTGCCAAGATGAAACCATTCATGTGTGGGTCACAGGTCCTGACATGTACATCCTCAAGTAGCTTAAAAGCTTCCTTCGCGTCGACACACCTTAGTAGACCCAAATCAGGAGTTCTTCTGTACAAGTTTCCTCCACTGTGGAAGAAGTGATTGGACAGTCTCCGAAGTGTGCATTTCTGAGTGTGATTTGCATGCTCCGGATATTCTCGTTTCACCAAATACTCCTTGATGTCATGAAACCAAGGTTTTCCATCCGTTTCTTCTTCAACATGAGCACAGTAAGCCGGCTGATTATGGATCCTCACCGAAATGGGATCAACGTAGTTCTTATCTGGATGTTGTATCATGGATCACAAAGTGACCAAGGCGTCGGCAAACTCATTCTGAATTCGAGGCACATGTCGAAATTCTATCTTTGTGAACCTCTTTCTCAATTCCTTCACATGGTGCAGATATGGAAATATCTTGGAATTCTTGGTGGCCCACTCTCCTTGTACCTGGTGCAAAAGCAAATCTGAATTACCGACTACCAACAGCTCCTGAATTTTCATGTCGACTGCCATGTTGAGCCCTAGTATGCTGGCTTCATACTCTGCCATATTGTTGGTGCAGGGAAATCTGAGTTTAGCAGATACAGGATAATGTTGACCCATTTCTGATACCAAAACTGCTCCAATGCCTACTCCTTTGAAATTTGCGGCTCCGTCGAAAAACATCCTCCAACCATCATCTGTTTCAGTAATGTCTCCTCCTACGAATGATACCTCTTCATCAGGAAAATACATTCTCAAGGGGTTCGTATTCTCCTCCCACCGGGTTTTCAGCAAGGCGATCTGCCAATGCTTGTCTTTTGATCGCCTTTTGAGTTACGTAGACGATATCGAACTCACTTAATAGTATCTGCCATTTGGCCAATTTTCCTGTCAGCATAGGTTTCTGGAATATGTACTTCAGATGGTCCATCCTAGATATGAGGTATGTAGTGTAGGCACAGAAGTAATGCCTCAATTTCTGAGCTCTCCAGGTCAAAGCACAGCAAGTGCGTTCAAGCAGAGAGTACCGTGCTTCGTAAGGTATGAACTTCTTGCTCAAATAGTATATGGCCTGCTCCTTCCTTCCTGTCTCGTCATGTTGTCCCAAAACACATCCGAAGGCCCCATCCAATACCGATAGATAAAGTAGCAAATGTCGCCCCGGCCTGGTGGGACCAGCACCGGTGGTGTGGATAAGTACTCCTTGATTCTGTCAAACGCTTTCTGACAATCCTCGGTCCAGCTTGTATCGGCGTCTTTCCTCAGCATCTTGAACATAGGTTCACATATGACTGTGGATTGTGCTATGAAACGGCTGATGTAGTTGAGACGTCCTAGGAAGCTCATCACATACTTTTTTCTCTTAGGTGGTGGTAACTCCTGAATCGCCTTGACTTTAGATGGATCCATCTCAATCCCTCGACGACTGACAATGAATCCCAATAATTTTCCTGCGGGAACCCCGAATACACACTTTGCAGGTTACAATTTCAAGTTGTACCTCCTTAGCTTGTCAAAGAACTTCCCCAAGTCTGCTATGTGATCTGCGGCCCTCTTGGATTTGATAATGACGTCGTCCACATATACCTCTATCTCTTTGTGTATCATATCATGGAAGATGGTTGTCATGGCTCTCATGTAAGTGGCCCTAGTGTTCTTCAAACCGAATGGCATCATTTTGTAACGGTATACACCCCATGGTGTAATAAAAGTTGTCTTCTCTGAATCTTCTTCATCCATCCAAATCTGGTGATAACCCGCGAAGCAATCTACAAAGGATTGGAGTTCATGCTTGGCGCAGTTATCGATCAGGATGTGTATATTTGGCAGTGGGAAGTCGTCCTTGGGACTTGCTCTGTTTAAATCCCGATAGTCAACACATACTCTGACCTTTCCATCTTTCTTTGGAACTGGCACAATGTTAGCTAACCAAGTTGGGTACTCAACCACCCTAAGAACCTTGGCGTTGATCTGCTTGGTAACTTCCTCCTTGATTTTCAAACTCATGTCTGGTTTGAACTTTCTGAGTTTCCGCTTGACTGGTGAACACATGGGATTAGTAGGCAGCATGTGAGCCACTATGGAATTGCTCAAACCGATCATATCGTCGTATGACCATGCGAAAATGTCCTCATATTCTTTTAGGAAACGAATGTATTCTTCCTTCTCTATTGGTGACAAGTGAATGCTGATGCGGGTCTCCTTGACGGTCTCGGCGTCTCCCAAATTTACTGCTTCGGTCTCGTCCAGGTTGGACTTAGGCTTATTCTCAAAATTTTCAACCTCCCTGACAATTTCCTCGGGTATCTCATCTTCTTCATCCGAATCACTATTCTCATGTTGCGTTGCCTTATTACATGTCACAGTCACGGGTTCATCAAGAAAAATAATAATAACACTGTAGAAAAAAAATGTAGAAATAGTAATGAATAATAAAGAGCAAGTGCATTTGATTAAAACTTGAAAAAATTGTCCAGACAAAGTACGGCTCGATGAATTGAGCATTTATTTTGAAGCAGGGAAAACTTAGAACAAAATTACGGGAAACCTTAAAATGCCTAGAATGGCTTATAGAAGTAAAATCTGCCAAGCTACCCAGGGACTCGGCAGGCTCGGGATGGTGTGGCGCTCCAGTTCCTGAGAGTAGCTCCCTTCGCTACAGTCTGAATAGTGAGGCCTTCTTCCTCCTCCTCCTCAACTATTGCACTGCATTGTATCATTTATTCTAATATTTCCTTTGCTTTTAGGATCACTAGGAAGAGGGGGATGTGGAGGACCTTTAGGTATGCTGATGATGCCAGTATGTGCGAACCAACCTAAGGGGATGGGAATAATAAATAAAAACAAGCAAAAACAAAAAAGGTAATAAGTCAGTGAGGGTTCTGAAATATTTGCAGTATCCAAACAAATATTGCAAAAATATAAATTCGCATCCTAATTTGGGAGCCTCATTGTGCCCGAGGTAGGCCTAGCGACAAGTAGATTTGGAGAACTTTGAATGCCAATAAATGCTTCATTTCATAATATAAAATAGACGAATCCCAAAACGACACTAAGATAATAAGATAAGTCACTACTGGCACTTGGCCTTATTACATTGGAAAAGCAAGTAAACCTAATCTATTTGGTCTCCGAAGGACTTTCTTCAGGCCGAATGCTCTTGTCGATTAAATCCCCCAGTTCGCGTAGGCTCATTAGCAGGAATGCCTTTGCCAAATGCCCTTATTTGTTTCCCTCAGCGTTTTGGCAGTCGGTGACTCTCTTCCTCACTTTTCCTTCCAATTCCAACAGGATGTATTCCAGATATTCAAGCTTCTTGCTAGATTTGGCGGCCCTCTCTTTCCAGTTATTGATTTGGTCATTTGATGGAAGATTCCTCCACCAGTCTAGCAAGAGTGGGGGTGCGCTAACCATACCGAAGCTGGGGACCTCGTGCCTCATTTCCTACAAAACAAAAGGTTAGACCTTACCCCCACCAGACTCGACTATTTATACATTTGTGATCAACATATCGGCATTTATTTCTCCAAATTAATGCATAGAACGTGGTTGTGTCCGTTGGGATTATGAAAAACCCTATGGACTTTGGATAAGGCTTATCTTAAAAGATCATTATGTGGACAACATAACTGATCTGACTAGGTTTGACCATGATGCATGCACAATTTAACCAGAGTAAGGTTTCTTGGGGTTTTAGACTGGTACCCTCAAGCGGACAACTCGAGAGGGAAGGAACGGAACCGTCGATTGCACCGCTGATCGACTGGTTTTACCGCAAATAAGCCTTTCCGAATTTAAGGGTAGTAAATAGGAAGAGCGCAACCAGTCATTAAAGCGTTGCTATAGGATTTGATACGCACGAGTGGAATGTTATGATTTATGCAGCAGTTAATAACATGTAGTCAAGTATTTTCACGTAGGAAAAATAAATACAACATTTAAATAATTGAAAGACAGTTACAGGAAAAAGAAAACAAAGAGACAAGTCAGTTTCAGGGAAAAAGAACCATAAATGCTTAAAACATGGACAACTAAATTCAATAAAGGAGAAGGGTACGGGATAAAGCATGCTTGGACTAATTTGTAAAAATATAAGTTCGTTATTGTAAGAGCCTAAAGGTATCCCCAGCAGAGTCGCCATGCTGTCGCGCCCCCCTTTTTTCCCTCCGCGGAGAGAGATCCGGGTTTCGACATTCATGGGGTGTGATAACTTATTTCCTTTTGGGAATTGGGTATTTGAAGAGTCACCACCTAACGAGTATGGTGCGTTAGGGCACCTAGAGATGAACTCTTGGATTGGTTTGCGTTACCATAGACTTAGGGTAAGGGCTCAAAATAACCTCAAGGGGAAGGTGTTAGGCACCCCTCTTGGTCCACAATTATGGGTCCCGGACGAACTTATATTTACGAATTAGTCCAAATAAATACTTGAAATAAATAATTACGAATAAGGCATGTTTGTATAACTCAAATAATAAGACATAGGTTTTGGACAAGTTATATTATAAAACAAAAAGGAATTTTGAAAAGGAGGAGTTCTAGGTTGATTAGCCTACTAGGACTCAACCCCCCCCCCCCACCCACACACACACACAATGTCCGGTAAACACTCCTCAATGAGGGGCTACACGTGACATTAGCGCGTAGTCATCATATCCCATATCTACCCTTCCCATCCCCTTAGTGGTCATTTAAAGCGAGTGTTGGTCGACGATTTCTATTGCGTGCTGTTACCCGTCCCTTCTTGATGGTCCTAGAGGGATTTAGGACCTTTACTTATAGGTGGTTTTAGACAGACCCCTAGGTTCTAAAGGTGAAAATACTAACGCGACAATCAAGAACAATTAGGACTTTAGCACATAAGATAAAGGGGAGCAATTAGAGGCTCAGGTTTACCTCCTCAAACAATACACATAGGCAGCACGACTCAAGCACAAATAAGGGCCTTTTGTTAAGCAGTATCCTAAGGAATGATGTCTAAGTGAAATATTCGGAAGACAGGCAGTTTATTTTGTAAACTCAGAAGTAATGACCCTAGTATGTTGCCTACTGAATTTTTTCTAAAACCTGTTAAACCAGAACAACATTAAGTCACAGAAACAGTTTCAGAGTTGCAAGATTTGAAATCATCCTATAGGCTTGCCTATACCCGGAATATTGATGGCTACATTATATATAGTAAAATAAGGCAGGTCTTTAAAACATACTCTTTTGATCCCTATAGGCATGCTGTCTAATGATAGATTGAGGTAGTTTTTGAAAGAAATTGTTTTAGGGAAAATAGACCATTAATTAACTAGTTTCGAAGTGAGCTAATCATTGATTGAATTGATTTATTTTAACTAAACTAGTTGAGATCTATAGGCAGAATTTCTTGTGGCGTTCGTTATAGGTATCGTATCTAGTTTTAATACTGATTTCAGAAACTTTGCAGGCATGATGACAGATAAAAAACATGTAAATACTTGTTATAACGGAAGCTGGATTGGGATTATATCCTATAGGCATGGCATCTACTTGTTAAATTGATTTTAAGACCTACAAACATGATTTCTATTATGGAATCACTTGAGACCTATAGGCATGATTTTTAACATGGTAAAGCAAGCATAGTAATAAATGTAAAGTCCGATAGGCATGGTTTCTGGCATGGTAAGGCAATCATATCGAAATGTAAAGTCCTATAGGCATGATCTCTACCCGTACTACCCCACAGACATGTAACTACCCCCCACCCCCACCCCCCTCTTTTGACTAGTTGCCCCAATATTCATTTACAAATTATTACAGACCATCTGAATGAATTACATAAGTAGATAAGAAAATAAGAAGTTATACTATAGGGAGCCTATAGATAGGCCCAGATTTCCAAAGCCTCCAATAGTCTCAAATGCCCAAATTCCATAGACAATGTCATAGTCTAGGTGCATCAAAGTTGCCTAAGTATCTCAAGGATCCAGGGCAAAGCTTACACCTAGACTTGGTAACCAAATTGAATAAGTGCAGTGTGGAAGGGCCAGCCTCAGTATGCCAGAGTTCAGAGGGTTCTCAAGAGGATCCCAAGGCAGTACACATACTGGAGGGGGCAGAACCTATTGACTTAGGAGTAGAGTGAGAGTGCTTGACACAATTTGAAAGGTCTTAGTAGGAAAACAGTATTAAAAGGAGTTTTGTTTGAAATAATTTGTGGAGTAAAAGAGGGAGTCATACAGTAAAACAATTTTGAAAATAGAGAGTTACATGATTAGACAACAGCAAATCAAACATGGAGCCCAAAAACACATCAGCAATACTCACAGGACCAAACAGGAGGAAAGAACCTACATACAGGGGTGATGGGGATTAGGGATACATAGAGCACATGACCGTAAACACATAACAGGCAAAGGTCTTAGGAATTGGTACAGACATGCTCTGACACAACTGATAAGCCATAGTCACAGAACCAGCAATGCTTAAGGGGGTTTAGTATAGGATCCACATGATTTAAGATCAATCTCCGAACCATACAAGTTCAGGAGTGCAGACTACTTCACAAGGAGACTCATACTAGGAACTAGATAGAGCAAAATCACATGGAGACAGACTACATGGGGGTGGGGGGTAACATGTTCATAATGATCCTGAGGAAGGGGAGTACATAACATGCAAATCATGTAATCATATTAACTGCAAGTTTCATAGCAAAATCATAAGTAAAAGCAAACTAGAAACAGGATGAACTGAAGCAATAAAAGAACCATATTGTTGTTGGAACTTGAATTGAAACTAGAACATACCAGTAAAGAAGACAGTAAACAAAAGTGAAGGAGCAGGAGAGCACAATAGTTAGCCTTGGCTTGCAGCCGACTAACTCAGAATAATAGCAAGTAGCACAAAAGACAGAGCAGAAAGTTTAAGTGTGAGAGAGAACCAAAATGTTCGTGTGTTTGTGTTAATGAGAAAGTGTGTATATATAGTAGTTCGAAATTAGATAAAAATAAGGTAAGAATCATAGTAGCATTAGAATCAATCAAAGAGGAAGTCACGATTCAGTATTCAGCATATAAATAGAAAAGATAAGAATAACCAGACATAGCAAACATGCGGGTTAAACAGTGTCAATAGAAAAAGGCAAGTCTGAACAGTCAAGATGATCATAAGCACATAGAGGTGATATAAGTTAGGCATAAGAAACTCAATAGAAACACATTCGAAGCGAGATAGTCATAGAAACTCAAACAAGAACAGGCTAGTCACAAAATCAAACGAAGAAACCTAAAATAATTAGGGTTTTCAACATAGGCAAGCTGAAGAGGTAGTAAACTCACAGAATCAGTCGAAGTATGCGAGAAAATAGAAGTTTAAACATAAAAATCAGTTTAAATAAAGTTTTAGAAGAAGTTCCGAAAATCCTAATTTTAGAAGAAGGTGAAAACACTTTGGAATCGATGATTCTTGTAAAGAGTTCCAAGGATTGTGTGAAACATCAGAGAAACAAACTCAAATCGTTTTAAAAATCGTACAGATCTAGGAGATGTAGGCAGAAATTAGGGTTTCAGAAGAAACCCAAGTAGAGATGAAAGAACCTGTCTAGAATCCCAAGGATCGTGACAAGTACAACGTGATTTTGCTCGAAATCACACTGAAGTAGCCAAGAACACCCAAATGACAAATCCTAGATGCAATTCGGCATGGCCCAAGGCCTTTAAAGGCCTTAGAGAAGGCAACCATTGCATTAAAGGAGCCATTGGAGGCTAAGGAGTTGATGGGAGATCACCGAAGAAGATCGAAGAAAGGGAGGTCGGCGGTTGAAGGAGCTAGAGTTAGGTTGAGTGGTTCAGAGAGGAGAGGAGATGAGAGAATACAGAGACGGCAGCCTCTGAATAATGGGCTAGGGTTAGGGGTCGTTTGGAATTAAAAATGGTAAATTGATCAACGGCCAGGATTTAATTGATGTTGGGTCGGGTGTTTTTAATACGAAATTGGGCTGGGGTTAGGTTTAAATTAAGGCTGAAAGTGAAATGCAAATCTGGCTACATTTTAAATAGCCAATTTTTCCCCATATAATTTATAATAAATAATAAATAATTTCTGGAAAATAATTTTGTGTACTAAAATGATTTAAAATAGATATTTAACATTTTAAAAATATAGGAGATCAATTTTATGTATATAAACGTAATTATACATTAATAAGGCTAATATTGCAATTATATGCAATTTAGCTATAAAATAAAAAATGCAATTATAAAAAATGCACAAAAAATATTTTATCCATACTTTGGCATAAATATGGAATTTAAATGACTAAATCATCCCAACAATAATTTGAGGGTAATTATTGGAGGATTTTATGAGTAAAAGGGAAGGAAATAAATCAATTTAAAATCTTTGAAATTATGAAAAAAATTATAAAAACCTTATGCATGCATATATATACTATTTTGAAGGTATTTATGCATATAAAAAAATATAGGAAAAAATTGGGTATTAATACTTATTTCACCTGTTGCGGCGTGCAACCTGATCCCACCATATCAGTACCAAACAATGTGCATAATCAAATTAGCAATTCAAACCACAAAAACCTTTACGATCAATAAGTACCAAACTGAACCAAAAGGAAACCTTGTACAACATAGGAATCTATGTAAGTAATACTACACAGCGAGACCAGTCCAGTAATTGATAATTAGAAGGTGCAAGTAAGTCAGTTTGAGCAAATAGCAAGGAATCATGAAACTATGAAAAGATCTAACATCATTAACAGGAGAGGACATAGATTAACAGGTAGCAAGTATACATGGAAAGCATTTAGGGAATATAACATTTATGACAGGGAAAAGATAATTAAAGAACAATGGGAAATCAGGGAAAACAAGTAATTCGGCAGCATATAAGCCCTCGTGACGTCGCATATACGCCGCTCATATGAAATTCACATAGCACATAGTCCGAGGGTTCCTAATTTCCTCAAGTCAAGATTAGACACAACACGTACCTCGCTCAAAAGACCACTCAAAGCTCAACCACTACTCTGCCTTTCAAATAAGCCTCCAAACCAACAATATCTAAAAAATTACCAACCAAACAATTCAAAATAAGCCTTAGGAATCACCCACGATTGCAAAAGATTCAAATTAGGTCACTATTGAAAAAGTCAACAAAAGTCAACTCCCGGGCTCGCTTGGTCCAAACCCGAAATTCAGACCAAAACCCGATTACCCATTCACCCCCGAGCCCACTTATATAATTTATTTTGGAATCCAACCTCAATTTGAGGTCTAAATCCCAATTTTCCAAAAATTCCTAATTCTACCCAAACCCTCCAATTTTCACCATGAAAATACTAGATTTTAGGTTGAAATCTTAGGAAATATGATGAAAGATTGAAAGAAAATGGGTTATAATCACTTACCAATGATTTGGGGAAGAAGGGTGCTTGGGCAAATCGCCTCTAGGGTTTTCTTATTTTGAAAATTTGAAGAATGAATAAAAATCCCGTTTTTCCTTCTTTTACCCAGATGCAGTTATCGCAATTGCGACACAAAATTCGCAATTGCGATCAATTCCTCGTAAATGCGAAGAACCTCTAATCTTGTTATCTTCGCAAATGCGATGCATATGTCGCAAATGCGAGCCAAGCGTCTTCGCAAAAGCGAACTTTTGACTCGCAAATGCGAGTCTACCTTGGTCTGACTCCAGTCGCAAATGCGACAACTTCCACGCAAATGCGAACCCTGCCCCCATTGCATTTGCAGGCTTCTCTTCGCAAAAGCGAAGTGACCTATCCCCCTCCCTGTTTGCAAATGTAAGCCTGACTTCACATTTGCGAGGCTCGCATTTGCGGTCAAGTCCTCCCAAATGCGAGATCTGCAGACCTGATGCACCATCTATGGTTTCTAAGTCCAATTCACTTCATAGCCTATCCAAAACTCACCCGAGCCCTCGGGGCTCCAAACCAAATATGAAAACAAGTCCAAAAACATCATACGAACATGCTCGCGCAATCGAATCGCCAAAATAACACCTAAAACTACGAATTGAACACCATATTAAATGAAATTTTCAAGAAAACTTTGAAACTTCAATTTTTGCATCCGGACATCCGAATCACGTCAAACCAACTTCGTTTCTCACCAAACTTGGGCTAGGGACTTCTGAATTCGATTTCGGGCATACACCCAGGTCCTAAATTACGATACGGACCCACGGGACCGTCAAAATACAAATCCGGGTCCGTTTGCTCAAAATATTAACCGAAGTAAACTCAAACAGATTTCAAACCAAAATTTCATATTTTATCAGTTTTTAACATAAAAGCTTTCCGGAAAATACCCGTACTGTGCACGCAAATCAAGGAGAGCTAAAATGAGGTATTTGAGGCTTCGAAACACTTAATTAGGTTTTAAAACATAAGATGACCTATCAGGTCATCACAATATAAGAATAATGCTAAATAGAGTGCATTAGTAACGCAAGGATTATTTATGCATGAGTTAATAATGCAGAGATTATTTTTTATACATTGTTTGGTATGGTGTATTGAAAATTAAAGTGCATTGCATAATTTTAAAAAACTTATTTATTTACAAATGTGCCCTCAATATTCTTTAGCTTTAAGGGACTTTAAGGATAATTTTATCTTTAATCATGCTAATGCATGCATTAATAGCCTTGGTATTACTAATACCATGGTTTGCTATGCATAAGATAATACCAAATATGGTGTATGACTAACGCTTGTATTAGTTATATATAGGCTGAAAAAGTGTACCAAACAAAATATTATTTTTACACCAAACTAATGCATGTAGTATGCACTCTGCCAAACGACATTTTACTGTTATCAATCTTAATCCATGGATCCCTATTAAATCAATGATTTGTTAGACGCTAATGAAACATAATGAGAAGGGAAATACTAAAAAGCAGAGACATATAAATAAAGAGGAAAAAAGGTGAATGGAAGTTGTTTTCAACCTAAAGCTTATAGGTTTTCTATTAAAATTTGTGATAAAAGTTGATAGGACTTAAGAGCACGCCAACCGCCAAGTGTGGGGTTAAAAATATTTGAAAGAGAGATGGCTGAAATAATTACATAATTAGAAAAAGAGGAATTTTCAGAAACTACTATTCTTTAGTAATTATTAATTTCTTATAGCTATTATATACATAAGTACTTCCTATAGCTACTATTCATTTGTTACGGTAATATATTCGTTGTATTTGCGCTACTGTATTCATGAATACAGTAGCAAAAATCACCTAAAAACAGGGTTACAGCTTCACTTGTATTCGCGCCATGTATTCATGAATACAGAAACGCCAATCACCTTAAAAATAGGTCTGTCCAGCTGTCTAGTAACGGAAATAGGATCAATTAGCGTGGTACACTCCTAATATAACACAACAAAATCAATTATAACACGCCTCATTATCAACCTAATTAATTAAAATGATTTTTGAGTTGTATATAACTGTTGTATTTAACTGTTGTATTTAGTGTGTTTTAATTTATTTTTTAATGTTGCATTCATTAGATTCAATGTTTGTATTTACTGTATTCACTATTTTGTATTCAATGTATTCAAATGTGTTTGTATTAACAGTATTTTAGTTATTCTTGATACATGTTATTACTGTTCTATTCAATATATTTCATTGGTTGTATTCACTGTATTTCTATTTCTATTCAGTGTATTTACTGTATTTCACTGTATTTTAAAATTAAATGTATTCACTGTCTATATTTTGTTCTATTTCAATGTTTGTGTTCAATGTTTATATCCTGTATTCATGCATACTGTATGTACAATATGCATAAATACAGGTGTATTCAGCTGTATTAAAAAAATACAGACCTTCGAAATACATAAATACATGCAAAAAAATTTATTTTATACAAAAGTACAATGTGTTTGAGTGAATTTGTATAGAATACAATATATTTGTATCACTATACGTGACAAAATAGCAAAGAAGAGAAAAAAGTTCGTCGGAGATTGCGTTATCCGGCCAAGCGAAATACTGTGTACATTGTATGTTAAAACTAAAAATGGAGACGAACAAAAACTCCTGCCCTCAAATCTTCTCCGACGTAAAAAATATTACAGTATTCGTTACAGTACTCATTCTCTACTCAGATTATTCCAACATTATTTTTGCTCCCGCGCAGTGGCTTTGCCTCAAAGCACGAGCCTCTCCTTGCTACGGAGAAATCTGATTTTGAGGAATCTGATTTTGAAGCAGTGGGCCTGGCTATTTATGTTGTTTTCCCTATTTTTTTGTTTGTTTGTTTCGAACATTTTGAAACTACATGAGGCTAAATACTTGCTTTCGGAAAATCTGAAAATTTTATTTTGAAA